>NC_050179.1:30854901-30997401 GCF_008315115.2 Sander lucioperca | reverse complement strand
GAATTGAAATGGTCATCATGAAAATCTTTTTTTTTAATTAATCACCCAAGCTGATTTAAGATCAGTAAGGACTAGACCTTTTCAATGTAATTGTTTAAACAATCTACACTACTGTATGGAACAGAAGTAGCATTTATGAAAAATAATTGACCCATGCAGGTTCTGTTTTAGAGAACAAACTTGAAACACCATTGCAAGAACAAAGTTAAAACACCATTGCAAGATAACGTTTTCTTTTTTCAACTATCCTACACTTAAAACCTATATTAACACACTCACTAACCCTAAGTACATGTCTAATTCCTGTAATAATTCATTTTATGTTTAAATGCATGCATCAATGGATATTTCTTTTGTGCACATTTCTTATAGTTACATTTCTGACAATCTCAATGTACCGTCTTCATAAAGTCCTTGAATTTCATCATTTCAGGACAGGGGAATGTTAGTCTAAATGTTGTATGACAATCTGGCTATTTCACATTAGCAACCCTAAAGCTCAAGGTGTAAAGGCCTAACGACCATCATCTGATACTGGTAACCCTTCCCCACACAGATAAGGCCTTTCAATCTCATTTATAAATGAAGTAACATGTATGAAAAAGAAATAAGCACAATTCATAATACGGATAAAAAAGGATAATCTCAGTATGTACATTATAATATTAACACATTATAGATAAGCGTATTAAAGAACAAATGAAACATTAATAACTTTGATTAGGAATTACATACTAATGTGTAAGTATGTCGGACAGTTGAAAAAAGAACTTTATGTTGCAATGGTGTTTTAAGTTTGTGCTCTAAAACAGATTGTCCCCACTTGGCCTCTATTAAATGACAGAAGTCCCCTGTTGACTAGTGTGCTGAGACACTAACACTCCTGTATGAGTCCATACTGTACATTAGTTCAGTAAAAGACAGTATCAGTGTCAGGAGTAATATGACAAGTTTGATAGATAAGATTTAGTTAAGTTTCATAAGGTTTTTCTCATTTGTAAATGTTTAGATACATTTTCTTTTTCCAACTATCCTACACTTAAAACCTATATTAACACACTCACTAACCGTAAGTACATGTCTAAGTCATTATGTGTTTAAATGCATGCGTCAATGGAAATGGTCATCAGTAAGATCATTTCTTTTTTGTTGTAATCAATCACCCAAGCTGATTTGAGATCAGAAAGGACTAGACCTTTTCAATGTAATTGTTTACACAAGCTACACTACTGTACGGAACAGAAGTAACATGTATGAAAAAGAAATAAGCACAATTCATAATACTGATAAAAAAAGATAATCTCAACCAAATAATGATAATAATTCTTGTAACCCTGGACAGCTTCTAAATCCCTGCTTTGTAATTGATATAATACTTTAGAAATGGGGAATCCATCATTCATGAAGTATGAACATTATAATATTAACATATTATAGATAAGCGTATTAAAGAACAAATGAAACATTAATAACTTTGATTGGGAATTACATACTAATGTGTAAGTATGTCGGACAGTTGAAAAAAGGGTTATGGTTAGGGTTAGTCCCCACTTGGACTCTATTAAATGAAAGAAGTCCCCTGTTGACTAGTGTGCTGAGACACTAACACTCCTGCATGAGTCCATACTGTACATTAGTTCAGTAAAAGACAGTATCAGTGTCAGGAGTAATATGACAAGTTTGATAGATAAGATTTATTTAAGGTTTCATAAGGTTTTTCTCGTTTGTAAATGTTTCTTGCTCTGTCTCTGCAGAGGAAGATCAGTACTTTACCAGACAGTCTGCTAATGACATGCAGGAGTGTGAGTGTCTCTGCACACTAGTCAACAGGGGACTTAAGTCATTCAATACAGTCCAAGTGGGGACAATTTGTTCTGTTTTTAGAGGTGTGTGTATTGTTGTTCAAATAAAGATGGGACTATTGAAACACAAATGTGCAGTCCCCTCATAACTATGTGAAAAGATCATCAGGCCATCTCAAAGTGCTTACAGCTATTGTTGTGGAAAAAGGCTGGGAGCCCAGGTATATCTGGCTTTACATATGTTAATCACAGTTGAATAACATGAATGGTGATTCAATGCAGGTGGACCAGACAGATATGCTTCTTCATTTCACTAAGGTTTACAAGCAGTGGAATACTCACTGGAAATATTACCTATGCATACACCAGCTTTTTTTGTTGTGCACTAAATAACATTATTAAGTGGTTATAATTCAATTTTAGCTTTTACCACCATGTCTGAAATATACAATAACCCTCATTTACGAAACAAACCTACGACAGAAAACAAGCGTAAAACTGGCGTGAGGTCATTTCAATGCAAAGTTCTGCATTTATCAACATGGACGTGAGTGGAGGCTACGATCGAATCTCACGTCAAGTTTAAACTTTATAAGTCACTATATGTATTTGACACTTATTTACTTTGTGCATAAAAAACTAACAAATTATATGCTTGAATGATGTGAGGCAGGGGCCTGTTTCACAAAAGCAGAATATATAAATCCAGGATAACTGGTAAAGCGAGGCTTGACCTAGTCTAATCTGTGCATCCTGTCTTGGTGCGTTTCACGAAGGCCAAGCCAGGCTGAGGAGGAGCGACTAGGTCGAGCCAGGTTGAGGAGGAGCGACTAGGTTGAGCCAGGCTGAAGTAATTTGGATAGATGCGCGTTCACGGCTTTCCTTAACAGACTGCAAGGTCGATAACAGATTTATTGATGCTAAAATGGAGATATATGCATTGTTCATACTTTACACAGAGTGAGCAGCAGCATAATCCCTTATCTTGGTTTTGTGAAACAGGCCCCAGGGCTTTACTATTAACCTACTCAGTAGCATACAGATTTTATAAAACTGGCTCCACATTAATGAACATAGCATTACAATGCACATTGGTGCATTGTGATAAAAAAAACACATTCTATTATATTTTTTAAAATATAACCCTTTAAAAGGAGCCATTCTGCATAATCAGTAGACAACTCAAACTTTTGATACTTAAAGTGCATTGTGATGATAAAACTTCTGTACCAGTCAGTAACATTTTGTATTTTGTATTTTATAAGTGACTTTTGTATTCCAAAAATAAAATGCATTTCACCACTGGTCAACATAGACTCTCACTCTTCTTCTTCTCTGTTGTGCACAGTGGCAGCAAAAAGTGCTGCTAAGATGTGAGTGACTTGGAGGGTGTGAATATGCGCCACTAGATCTGGTCATGAAATGTCTGTGAGGGGTTTTCTGTAGCTGAGGGAGGTAGTTAGGGCTTTTCACTTTCTACACATCTCATAGCCAAGATGTTCTAGTCAAAGAAGACTGACACTCAGACATGGCAAAAATAATTGCATGTGTGTCATTTAGTACACCACATAAAAATTGTTTGTGTTAAAAGCCTTTTAAAATATCATTGAATAATTTTAAAACCACATGAATTTCCCCTTGCGGGATAATAAGTTCACTTTGACCTTTGACTTCTTTAAGTTGATTGTGTGTGACATGGTCTTTAAAGCAGTAGAGCTTTTTGCTCTCAGTGGCTCTATATGTCTGACTAATTGACCCTACCTGCAGTAGGAAATGGACAGAATGGAACAGAGTGAAAGAAGTCGACTCCAGATCTAATCTTACCCAACTGCCCACTTTCCTTATTAATTGGTTGTTCATCTATCTTTATCTGATTGGCCAGACACATACACAGCTGCAACAAAAAAGTAATAAGAAAGTAATTAAATAAATAAAAATAAAAAAAACAAAATGTCACTATTTAGATGGAGAATGTATTTAAAATGCAAATATTCTATTTCAAAAGAGCGTACACTGGTTATTCCATAATGTTTGACCATATTATTTGACTACTCACAAGCATAATACTTACAAAAATAAATCATTGTGTCTATGTTAATGCATGAGTTGTAACTGCATGTCTTGAGTTAAAGTGTAAATTTCGACTGGTACCTTTCTGTTTCTACCACAACCTTTGTTCAAAGCCAGACCTTTTGAATTACTACCTCAGCTAGAACTAAATTAGAGCTATGAATATAATTCCTCATTTTATTTGATCGAACACAGTGACCAAAGGGTTTCAGGTTAAACATTTGGACATTAGTAGGAACGAAAGGGTTGTTGTACATGTCAGACATCTTAAACTTAAACA
Organism: Sander lucioperca; assembly: GCF_008315115.2. Classification (NCBI taxonomy): domain Eukaryota; kingdom Metazoa; phylum Chordata; class Actinopteri; order Perciformes; family Percidae; genus Sander; species Sander lucioperca. The sequence continues at coordinate 30,993,249 of NC_050179.1, read as the reverse complement.
CCTATTTTTCTTTCTTCATTTTTCCTAAGTGAGAATTCCACTGCTTGTAAACCTTAGTGAAATGAAGAAGGATATCTGTCTGGTCCACCTGCATTGAATCACCATTCATGTTATTGAACTGTGATTAACATATGTTAAGCCAGATGTACCTGGGCTCACCCTTTTTCCACAACAATAGCTCTAAGCACTTAGTAAAATCACTGTCCAGTTATCTGGTGGGGTACCATGGTAAGCCAATCAGAGGCAAAGTATGGCGGGTCATGCATTTGCCAACCAATGAAAAGAAACATCTCGGCCAGGATTGTATATATATTCTAGCCTGTTCAAGGTTCTTTTCTAACTTTGGCTTTCGTTGACCACTTTGCAAGGGTTTGGAGGACAACACCTTGAGCTTGTTCTACTTGTTTCATTGCTCTTTTCCACTTCATCTACAACAATCTTCCACCTATTTTGTACCTACGGATTCAGGCGCATTTCACCTCTTCCTTTAAAAAAAAACTGTGCGGATAAAGTGAGAGGTAAGTTCCAAATTTTTACAAATTCTTCTTGCATGGATAAATCAAGTCAGTCTGTTGGTAAAACTATGTTGTAAAAATACTGATAGCTGAATATCCTTTTATAAAGTCATTCAAGTTATCATGCCTTTCATCACTTACTGTATAAACTATCACTTTACATTGTCTTGTTATAGGTCATATAGTTAATCGTGTTTTTCCCCTTAAATATTTCACAGAAAAATGAGACCAAAAAGGGTTTGCCCTGAAAAGGACGCCTTGCACTTCATTGCTTCTGGGAAAGATTAAGACATATTTCAGAAAAAACTCATCAATGAGGAGAAAGGTATGTTAATACATTACAATATACAATTCTCTTTTCAATACTACATGCAGGCACAAGGTTTTTGGTATTTGGTACTAATCTTCTCATTTGAACTAACAGCAGGAAAGTCATTTTAAGCAGGACAGATTGAGTTATGTGCAATTATATATTAAGCATTTTCACTTTCTGTAAACCCTTAAAGTGACAATGCATATCATCATCATCAGTGCTATAATTGTTGAGATAGTTTTTGTTGTTCATTGTGGTGACAGTTGCAGTTATGTTTAATGTAATTAATAAATAAATATAATTGACTTATTCAGTTTCATGATCTATTTTTCAGGTCATGGAGTAATCGCCGCCATAAACATTGAGCAGGGAGATTTCTTGCTTGAGTATGTTGGAAGACATATCACTGGCTTGGAAGGAGAGGCCCTGTTCAAAGAGTACTCAGAGAAAGATGCCGCATTTCTTTATTTCTACTCCTTTCAGGAACAGACTTTCTGGTAAGAACCGTTGAATGAATGTTCTTACTATAATTTAACTGTGTTTAATAATATTTCTAAACTGTAAAATGTATTTCCTTATTTTTTGGTATGCAGTGTTGATGGCAGTAAGACTACAGCAAGACTTGGACGATTCATAAATGATGACCATATAAAACCGAATAGCAAAATTAAAATAGTAAGTAACAGTCAAAAGTCACTCTGCCAGCATTTTTTTCATTATTTGTTTTAATCACAACATACATATATTGCTAAAACTACTGTTGTATTTTACATTACTAATGTGAAATAGAATAACTGATTATAATTCTGATTTTTGTGCCTGTGCTTATGTGACCAACAGATACTGGATGAACAGAAAAGCCCACATCAGTGTGCATTTGCAATCACAAAAATAAACGCCGGCCACAATGACCTTGTTTTCAACATAAACATGAAGATCGCAAATGGATGCAATGCCACAGAGATTTTCCCAGGACTTTTTCACAACTGCCTCGTGGCAGTGAAACGAGTTGCCAAGCATATTTCCCAAAAAGAGTTGGAAATGGCTCATTACTTGTGTTCAGACAGTTCAACTTTACAAGCAGAGCATCTTTCTATTTGCCCTGCAAGATGGAATAGGCAAATTCAAAGGAAAATCTCTGGAAGAAATAACACCCAACATCAACTGTAAGTAAATGATTTAAAGAATCCCTCTACTTGTTTTTAAATACTTTAACTCATAATGGAGAAAAAAATACCTTTTCGCTTTTAAGTATTCATTTTAAACATTGTGTTGCAGCTGAGCAGGACCTGAGCGACTCAGATGCAGAGGAAGTCCAATCTGAGCAGACTGCAACACCAAGTCAAGAAGGTAAGATTTTCTTCTGCATGTAGTGTTTTAATGGCAAGAAAAAAATATGTCCACTAAATGCAGCCTGACTTTCAATTATTCAATCACCTATTGAATGTGTAAACATTGAATTGCATCAATGTGGTTTCAGGAAACTCAGAGGGTGGACATTCAGATCACAGGGCTGCTACCTCAAAGAAGAAAACTGGGGTCATAAAAAACTCAAATCAAAAGGGTGAGTTTTTCCAATGAATCTAAAAAATATTGTATACATGGAGAACTCTTGACATTTGTTGACAAAAATGGTTAGTCATTTCTATTCATCAATTTATTCACTTGCTCTCTTTTGTTTTATGTATAGAGAAACCAAGAAGGCCCTGGTCACAGTCTGAGAGAAAAATCGTGGAACACCATTTCAAGGACTTCCTGGAGGAAATGAAGCTCCCTGGAAAAGTAGACTGTCAAAGATGCTTAAATGAAAATCAGACTCTAAGGGACAATGGAAGAGACTGGAAAACCATAAAATACTTTCTGCACAACAAAATAGTATATATCAAAAAGAATGTGTGCCAAGAGCGTTAAGACCAATAAAACTGTTGGAAAAAATGTTGTTGTACTGGATAGTCAGGATCCTGTATTGGAGACTGCACTATTCAGTAGGAAAACACACCTCAACGCATCACAACGTCGAAGTCATCCACAAGCGACAGCAGTCAGCGGGAAAGAGGAAGTCGGCAGCTGCCTTCACTCTCCTACCCATCGGCTCTATAGCCTAGTTTCTAATGTATTAATATAGTGTTTTTAAAAAAACAAAGATACATTTTTACATGTAGTAAGCATTTAGCCTCACGCTAATTTATCAAGACTCGAGTAGGGCTTCATCGCCTCCTGCCTTCAGCCTCTCCAACCATTTCAGTGCCCTGTTGGAATCGGAACTAGTAGCGGCCGATGTGGTTCGCCGGGCTCGCCCCGCTTCAAAGCCGACTGACCAGCCGTCTTCACAGAAGAGGACCGCTGCCTCGCAGCTTAAGCTTGTAAGAGAAGCGGTAGCCAGACGATCCGGTGGCCTGCACTGCCTGGATCGGCCCTAATGACAACGTTTCTCAAAAACAATCTCCCCAACCGACCGGTAAGCAATCTTGCTCTTCTTTTCCATGTCCATCTGTAACCGACACTGACTGTTTTGCTCCTGTCACCGGCCATCCACACCCCCCCACCCCTCGTATGCACCACAGTAATTATTGGTGACTCCATCACCAGAGATTTAACGTTTCATAATGCTGTCACACACTGCTTTCCTGGAGCCAAAGTTATGCTATTATAATTCTAGACTGCCGGGGAAGTTCCTTCCTTCCTATGACACAGTGAGCTGCTCTCTCATCTCTGTTTTCATCTGTTTCCTTTTGTGTGCATCGTTGTCCCAGAAATACATGTTAGTAACCTAGCTCCGGGGAGTTTACTCCCTGGAGTCTTTATATTTTTTCTTCGCAGAGCTACGCTGCAATGTCCGGTCGTGTCCTGCTACGTCCTGCTGCGTCCACTGCATCCACCCATGCTCTGCTGTGCCATGTTACATCCCGCAACACCCTCCTGTGCCCTGCTATGACATGAACTACAACGACTACCTTGTAGTCACTGTTCCATTATCTTTATTATGACTGCCACTGTCTGACACCGCCTATCTAGAGGTCTGCTGAGGTTTCTTCCTAAAAGGGAGTTTTTCCTCGCCACTGTCGCAATAGCCACTGCTAATACTTGCTCTTAAAGGAATTACTGTAATTGTTGGGGCTTTGGAAATTATAACTAGACCTACTCTATCTGTAAAGTGTCTCGAGATAAATCTTGTTATGATTTGATACTATAAATAAAATTGAATTGAATTGAATTGTTGGTTGTGTGCCGTTTACTTAATTCAAACTCCATTTTACAATGCTGTACTATTTGACAGCCCTCAAAGATGCCTTATCTATTCAACAGTTAATGTATAACAGAGATTATAATTATAAGAAGAATTTGCCTGTTACATCACTGCAGATTATTTTTTTTCTGTACATTTCTTATAGTTATATGTCTGACAATCACAATGTACAGTCTTCATAAAGTCCTTGAATTTCATCATTTCAGGACAGGGGAATGTTAGTCTAAATGTTGTATGACAATCTGGCTATTTCACATTAGCAACCCTAAAACTCAAGGTGTAAAGGCCTAACGACCATCGTCTGATACTGGTAACCCTCCCCCACACGGATAAGGCCTTTCAATCTCATTTATAATTGAAGTAGCATGTATGAAAAAGAAATGAGCACAAGGAGTAATATGACAAGTTTGATAGATAAGATTTAGTTAAGTTTCATAAGGTTTTTCTCATTTGTAAATGTTTAGAGGGGTTAGGGGGGGTTAGGAATGAAATAAATGAAATCCTGCTGCCGAAGGCAGCAGGATTGAAGCACTCACCATGGGCCTCAGTCTAATTCCCCCCTATCCTACTTCTCATTCAGGCCATTGGGCAAATGTGTGCCCAGTTTTTGGATCCAGGACCTCTCAACTCTCCTGCGCTGTTGGACAGACCAGGCTGGATTTGACTCCAGGATGGTGGCCCTGAGGTTGGTCCAGCCATGGTCCACAAAGTGCTGGACCAGAGGGATGTGCAGGTTCTTTTGCCTATTTATATTGTACCTGTGTTGGGTGAATCTAACTAATAGGGAGTTTCCTGACTCTCCCACATATTGTTTGGTACATTGTATGCATCTGATTAAATAAATGATGTTTTTCTGATGTACAGTTGTGTTCCTTTGGGTCAAAAAAACTTCTTTTGATGTCTGATTCTGTACCATCCTATAATTTCTATAAAAATCTCCCTGTGCTGTGGATCTCTGGGTTTTTAGGGGCCTGAGTTTGGCTTTGACCAGAATATCCCTCAAGTTCTTGTTTTTCCTAAAAGCTGCAATCAGCCTGTGGTCCTTTAAGAAAATATCATTACCTCCAGAGGAAATAAAATTCTTTTTTAATTGTTTGACAAATTTAACATTTTCTGTGGAATATGTGACAATAATTGGTAGAAGGGGGTCCAGATTAATTGGTTTAGGCTGGGTGAATGTCCTCAAGGCTTGGCGTAGCATGGTGCGAGAGTACCCTCTTGTGGCCAATGATGAAAATAGAATTTTTGTTGCACTTTTAAAATCCTCTATTCTGGTGCATATTCTCTTGAATCTTAATAATTGGGATTTAACTAGGCCCGCAAAAGTATGCCGTGGGTGATGGCTGGACCTAAACAACAGCGCATGCGTGTCTGTTTTTTTGAAAAAAACTTTCACATGCAGTCTGCGTGTGGCGGGGCAGTCTGCGGCCTTGAAAGTGGTCGTGTCCAGAAAGTCTATGGAGTCCTGATTAATGGATGAGGTAAGTTTAATGGAGTCCCTCTGTTCATTTAAGGTAACCATGAACTGGTCAAAATCCTCTATCGAGTGCTCCCATACGCCCCAGATATCGTCTAAAAAGCGGAAATAATGCAGTGGTTTTTTATGACATGCTGCTAGAGCCTTTTCTTCCCAGTCTGCCATAAAAAGGTTAGCATACGCGGGGGCAAATTTCTTACCCATCGCTGTGCCCCTGGTCTGTAAAAAATACTGGTCATCGAATTCAAAATCATTCTTTGTCAAATTAATTTCGAGTAATTGGAGAATTTCTTTGTCGGGTCTCTTACTGTTGGGATATTTTTGTAAGGCATTTTTGACTGCCAGGAGGCCCTCGGGTGTCTGTATGTTGGTGTACAGAGCCGTGACGTCCAGGGAGAAGAGAAAGGCTGACGGTGGTACATCCAGATTTTTAACCTTTTCCACAAAATCAAAAGTATCTTTAAGATAGCTCGGGTGCAAAATCGATAGAGGATTTAAATAATAATCAATATATTCCGCTGTACGGTAGGTCTCGCTCTCACAGTCGGAGACAATTGGGCGCCCTGGGGGGATACAGTAGGGGAGGCTCCAAGACTCTCTTTTTTTGTGGATCTTAGGTAGGAGATAAAATCTACGCATTCTGGGCTCTTTGTTTCCCTGGAGGTATGACATTTGCTTATGGTTAATAAATTTTTATTATATAATGATAAAAGTATTTTATTTACTAGTGGTATGGTATCTTTATAAATAGGTCTATCTAGCTTGGTATAGTAATTCTGGTCACTGAGCTGTCTGTGACCTTCCCACAGATAATCCTTCCTGTCCATTAGGACCACAGCGCTCCCCTTGTCTGCAGGTTTGATCACAATGTTGCTATTTTCACTCAACTGACGGAGTGCCTCATTTTCAAATTTACTGAGGTTGGATTTGGTCCAGCCTATTTTGTAGTTACTTTGAAAGTGCTCATTGTCCAATTTTGTTAAATTTGTGACCTCAGGAGGGAGCTGTGCAGCAGAGGGGACCCAAGTGGACTTGGGAATGAAAGGAAGATGTGTGGAATCAGGTTTGTTATCATAATAAACAGACAGTTTTAATTTCCTATGGTAATTTTGTAGGTCAAGTTTAGTCTGATCTTTTAAACACTTGTGGCTAGACCTGTGGAGAGAGGGGATGAAAGTTAACCCTTTATTAAGTAGCATGCTTTGTGCTGCTGTCAAGTGGAAAGAATCACACAGGTTAATCACAGTATTTAACCCTGCTTCATTTTCATTACTTACAGGGAAGCTGAGTTTAAATGTTGGATCCAATGCTGTAGCATGTGTTCACCAGTCTGTTTGGACCAGTGGATGTTGTCACTTTCCAGTTTAAAGTTGTTTCTGGAAAGCTGAGGGATGGAGGTGTAGTTCTCCTGAATGTACGTATTCAAACGCCTCAAATTGTCCTGCTCAATGGGTTCAAGGTTCCTGCTGAAGTTGAGTAGGACGATAAAAATCTTGGACTTAGGAAAAGCCCTCCCAGCCATTTCGACAGCTCTCCTCAACTGTGGGATGGACACAGTGTCCACATGTTTGGCCCTGCTGTTAATGCCAAAAGAGAGCACAGTTTTCTCCACGAGCATGGAGACTGGGGTTTTAGCTAAGATGGCTTCTGCATGGGCAAATGTGGCCCCCGGGTAACTGTCCACCTGAATGTGATTTTGGGGAAAAGCTGGTATTCTAGCTAAATTTGAATCTCCCAGGAAAACCCATGGCTTTTTTGGCTCCAGTGACCAGACCGAGTCCTTGTTGCTGGTCTGTGCATGTCTGACGGGTCTATTTTCAGGGTTAGTTGGAGCAGGCGGGGTTGATGAGGCTAGGGGCGCAAAGGAGAGCGTGCTCTGGACTGGGGGTCTAGGTCGGAGGTTCAGTTTTGTCCCAGTGTTCTGCAGGGGGGTAATAGATGTGGTTCCCTCTGTGCTTATTGGTTGCAGGTTTGGGAGCCTGCGTGGAGTCTTCTGCTGCAGTGGTGTGTCCAGGACTGGGATCACAGGCGAAAGGGAGTCAGGTGAGTGAGGCGAGAGGGAGCCAGGTGAGTGAGGGGAGAGGGGAGAGGAGGTGGGGATGAAGGTGGTGAGGGGGGCCTCACATGGAAGAGGGTCCTCATGTAGGGAGATCAATTCAGCCTCCTCTACCTGTTGCTGTTGCTCCATTTCTGTTTCCTCCACTGTTTGGGTGCTCTGGGCAGTCTTCTGGGGGGCTGTATGGGTCTCAGCCGTCTGCCTTGCTGGGTCCGTTCTCAGTGCCTGCCACTGCGTGATGATCCGTGGGACTCCCGGTTGTGGATCAGATGGGAGGGCAGGAGCTGCCACTTTCAAAAAATCACTGATGGCAGAGCTCAGATGTCTCCTTCTCACAGGCTGACCATTTGGCCTGGCTGTAGCCTGGGCTGGAGAGGGGCGTGTCTGTGGGCGAGGAGGAAGAGGAGGAGGAGGGTCTGGAGGTTCTGGGTCCTGTGGAGCAGCTGGTCCATCCGTCTCCTGTGGGGCCAAAGGCTGTTCTCTTACCTCCGTCACCGGTACAGTCTGGGTCTGTTGGGCTTCCTGTGATGTCACATTAAGGCTAGTTTGGATAACGGCCTCCACCCTATCATAAACTGCATCTAAAAGTTCCTGTGACATCTTCCTGCCATAGTGACTGCGGGACCAAGCAGCTGCTATTTCAAAGTTCTTTTGCCAGTTGCCTGCCTTCAGCTGCTTTAGGATCTGGAGGTTGTTATCCATATTGTCCCTATAATGGTCCTCCAGGGTTGCCAAGGTGTCGTGTTCCCAGATTTTTGCATTACCCATAATATAACTTTCTGTTTTAGGGTTTGAATCTGCTGGCTTAATCGAGTCAATGAGGTTCTGTGTCAGTCTGGCTATGGCAGGTGGGGTATCTGAGGCTGTCACATTATTAAAGTGATGCGCTGACCTAATAATCCTATGTATAACCCTGGTTCTGGTTAAAAAGTCTGGGTCATTATCTTGCTGTTTTTGCTGATCTGTTCCATAGGATTGGACAAACCTCCCAGCACGCTGGTGCGTGTTCGGCCAGCCCCGGCGTTGTTGTGCCCTCTGGCCGCTGCGCTGCTGCTGCTGCTGGGGTCGCTGCCAGCCCCGTTGAGCGGTCCCTCCGCGCGGAGCATAATTTTGTGTTCGGCGGTTCTGCTGACCTCCGTTGTTCCGGCCCCTTCTCTGGTAAGTGTTGTTGTTGTAGGTCTGATGTTCGGCCTGGTTCTTACCTCCATCAGACTTGTAGTTTGAGCGCCCGCCGTTGTTCCGAAACTGGCGGGAGTTGCTGCGTTGGTTGCTCCGAACGGCCTGGGCGTAGGAGGAGCGGTCGGAAGGTTCCCACTGGTCGGAATACGTGGAAGTCTGTCTGTTCTGGGGGTTGTAATATCTATTTTTATTTCTTCCCCGTTTATGACTCACGTATTGCCAGCCGTCCTCAGTCCAGTTTTGGCCCGCCATCTCCCCGTCGAGCCGAAGGCCGTCGGAAAAAACTCAAAATATAAAAAAAGTTAACTTAAAACTATCTCAAAAAAGAGAGACGTGATGGTCAAAATGTAAGAAAATTTATTTTGAATGAGCGACGCGTTTCGGCATTTAAAAATGCCTTTTTCAAGCTCAGAATCACTTACAATCTTACAGAAAGGTTACTTCTCCCACAGTGCAGTCAACAGGCGGCAGAATGAATGAGAAAAAGCCGGGAGCAGAGCTGATCATAACATCCTGTTTCTAGAAAGCCTCACGTGACCTCAGAACCAATGGCAGGGCTCGAACGGATAACAGAGAGTGTGTATGGGGAAACCCAAGGCTTACTATATGTCTGTTTGAAAATTAAATAAAAATACAATACATCATTCAAAATGAACTTAAAAGACATTGTAAATTAAAAACAACTCACAAGTGTTATATAATTAATTAAATAATGACGAAAATCATATGAAAATGCATATGAAAGCATTCAGTTTAGATCAAAATAAATTCTCCAAGTGAGTGTAAAATTCCTTCAATAATATTTATATTTTTCTCTTTTTTCAGGATTCCCAGGAGGCCAAGGTCGAGGTCAGGTGAGGTAAGTATTATATAGGGTTCTTGAGTGGTTAAGGTTAGGGTTAGATACTGGGTTAGGGTTATAATAAAGGTTGGGGTTAGGTGAGGGTTAAACTCATGGTTGGGTTTAGGAACTCAATCCACTGTTATGGTCAGGCAAGGTGACCGGTGGGTGCCTAAAAGCTGGTATTCCTCTCTCTGCCAATTGGTTGGGTTTAGGCGAAAGGGTCCCTGTAAATGTGTGACCCATAGACTATTGTTCCATGTTTGGATGAAAAAGTCGGATGTTGTGCTTCACTCAGCTGCTCAAACACACTTAGAACAAACGTGTGGGGAGTAACAAGACCATCACATTAACAAATCATACATGTAGTACATGGAAACCAGTTTGTCTTGAACAACACACAACAGTCTTTGAAAAGTAAAACAAGAAAAAATGTAGAATCCAACTACATAATGCAAATACTATGAATCAGGTAATCTGTTGGTTCATGAGAAACTCGTATAAATAAGATATACTAGTAATATATTATATTTATTATTATAGTATAAATTGTAGTACCCCTTAGAAAAACAATCCAATTGAATGTGTATTATGTGTCCTGTGTGTCCAATTGTAGGTGGATTGTCCCAAGTGAAGGCCTATCTGAGGAGAAAGGAAGGAGGGAAAGCTTCAGCCCAGGTACTGGCGGGTTAGGAATGAAATAAATGAAATCCTGCTGCCGAAGGCAGCAGGATTGAAGCACTCACCATGGGCTTCGGTCTAATTCCCCCCTATCCTACTTCTCATTAAGGCCATTGGGCAGATGTGTGCCCAGTTTTTGGATCCAGGACCTCTCAGTTCTCCTGCGCTGCTGGACAGACCAGGCTGGATTTGACTCCAGGATGGTGGCCCTGAGGTTGGTCCAGCCATGGTCCACAAAGTGCTGGACCAGAGGGATGTGTAGGTTCTTTTGTCTATTTATATTGTACCTGTGTTGGGTAAATCTAATCAATAGGGAGTTTCCTGACTCACCTACATATTGTTTGGTACATTGTATGCATCTGATTAAATAAATAATGTTTTTCTGATGTACAGTCGTGTTTCTTTGGGTCAAAAAAACCTCTTTTGATGTCTGGTTCTGCACCATCCTATAATTTCTATAAAAATCTCCCTGTGCTGTGGATTTCTGGGTTTTTAGGGGTCTGAGTTTGGCTTTGACCAGAATATCCCTCAGGTTCTTATTTTTTCTGAAGGCTGCAATCAGCCTGTGGTCCTTCAAGAAAATGTCATTCCCTCCAGAGGAAATAAAGTTATTTTTTAATTGTTTGACCAATTTAACATTTTCAGTGGAATAAGTGACAATAATTGGTAGAAGGGGATCCAGATTAATTGGTTTGGGCTGGGTGAATGTCCTCAAGGCTTGGCGTAGCATGGTGCGAGAGTACCCTCTTGTGGCCAATGATGAAAACAGAATTTTTGTTGCACTTTTAAAATCTTCCATTCTAGTACATATTCTCTTGAATCTCAATAATTGGGATTTAACTAGGCCCGCAAAAGTATGCCGCGGGTGGTGGCTGGATCTAAATAACAGCGCATGCGTGTCTGTTTTTTTGAAAAAAACTCTCACATGCAGTCTGCGTGTGGCAGAACAGTCTGCAGCCTTGAAAGTGGTCGTGTCCAAAAAGTCTATGGAGTCCCGATTAATGGTTGAGGTAAGTTTAATGGAGTCCCTCTGTTCATTTAAGGTGACCATGAACTGGTCAAAATCCTCCATCGAGTGCTCCCAGACGCCCCAGATATCGTCTAAAAAGCGGAGTACAATCAATCAATGTTCCCTGAAGTAACACTTAACCCATACTTGCTCCAAAGGTGTTACCACTGACATATGCTATTGAAAGTTATTCCTTTTCTCTTTTTTCCTCTCCTTTTATTTCCTCTCTTTTTCCTCTCTCTCTCTCTTTCTGCTTGTTTGTTCTATGCAATGGATATGGCTGATAATAAGTCTTCTTAGTCATTCATTGAAACGTCCACTTTTGACAGTATTACGGTTTAGCTTCCAGCTTTTCTAAAATGTATTTTAGCTCTTAACAGTGCAGTTCAACTTCCAACTTACAAGTTTTTCAGCAGTTTAGAACAAACAATTTGTTCCATATTTCTGCATTTTCATCAATGTTTCTCACAGCATTTGTAAGTTTTCCATACTGATTCATAATTTCAGATAAAATATTATATAACATATAAATTACTTTATACATTAGTGGTGTTATTCAACTTTTTATTGAAATTCATACTCATTCTACCGATTTCCACTTTTTCAACTATTGTCACTACTTCACCTTCTTCTTACTGATTTAAGCTATTCAACCAGTTTAGCTTTAGCAATTCAGCTATTCAGCATTCCCACGCATTTTCCGCAGGAAATGCATTTTCTAGTTATTATTATTATTAGGGCCCGAGCGCCGACAGCGGCGAAGGCCCTATTGAAACTGAAGGAATTATTATTAGGGCCCGAGCGCCGACAGCGGCGAAGGCCCTTTTGAAACTGAAGGAATTATTATTAGGGCCTGAGCGCCGACAGCGGCGAAGGCCCTATTGGAATTGAAGGAATTATTATTAGGGCCCGAGCGCCGACAGTGGCGAAGGCCCTATTGACACTGAAGGAATTATTAGGGCCCGAGCGCCGACAGCGGCAAAGGCCCTATTGAAACTGAAGGATTTATTATTATTAGGGCCCGAGGGCCGACAGCGGCGAAGGCCCTATTGGAACTGAAGGACTTATTATTAGGGCCCGAGCGCCGACAGCGACGAAGGCCCTATTTAAACTGAAGGACTTATTATTAGGGCCCGAGCGCCGACAGCGACGAAGGCCCTATTTAAACTGACGGAATTATTATTATGGCCCGAGCTCCGACAGCGGCAAAGGCCCTATTGAAACTGAAGGAATTATTATTACACCAAGTGAATTGGCTTTTTGAGGGGCTTAACATATTCAAAAACTCACCACAATTGGCAGTCGCATCAAGTCTGGTGAAAATTTACGTATTTAAGGGTTTCGGGAATAGGCGCACAAAAATGGCTCGCTAGCGCCCCCTACAAAGTAAAAAAAAATTGAGCCCCTGCAGTGCGTTTAACGTAGACACACGAAACTTGGTACACATATGTACCATGTAAAGATGTACAAACAACGTCATTGGAGCCATACCCTAAACTCAACAGGAAGTCCGCCATTTTGATTTCAAAGTTCGAAATTAGTGAGATTTTGGCCATTTCCACATGTCGTACTTTAACAAACTCCTCCTAGAGATTTCATCAACTTCAAATTTGGTCTGTTCCATCTTAAGACGTTAAAGATGAAACTTTTTAAAAGAAAAACTTTTCGTCATAGGGCATGGCCGTAGCGGGGCGGCCATTTTGTGCGTTTCGCCGCCGAAACAGGAAGTGGGATTGGCTCGAAACTTTTCAGGATTCATAAGAGTCCAACCCTGAGGACAAATAAAGGCCAATATTTACTTAAAGTCATAGCGCCCCCTAGTGGCAACAGGAAGTAGACCTAAAAATCAAGGTGCTATACTTTAACGAACTCCTCCTAGACATTTCATCCGGCGGACTTCAAAAACATCTCAGCACCTTAAAGATGAAAAGTTATTAAAAGAAAAACTTTTCGTCAAACGGTGTGGGTGTGGCGTGGCGGCCATTTTGAGTGTTTAGCAATGAACAAAGAAATTGTTGTAACTTGAGTGTACGTTGTCGTATCTGCCAGAAATTTCTTACGATTGACAAGGGTCCACGTCTGAGGACATCTACAGGCCAATATTTACTTTTGGTCATAGCGCCCCCCGCTGGCAACAGGAAATGTGCCTTATATGACAAACATCATCCAATTTACATGAAACTTATAACGTGTGGTCGACATGTGATACTAAGCCGCCCCCTATACTTTAACCACGCAAACTCATGCAGCTCACGCCCCCTTTCATAACATTTGAACTGCTTAATGTAGAGTCTTGTGTGAGGTATCATTGAACTCAGCAGAGAGTTCCTTATTCATTAGTGATTGTTTGGCCAGCCCCTCTGTGCTTAGCCATGCCCCCTTTCATAATTGGTGACCCGTTTATGGTAGAGTCTTATGTGAGGTATCAATGAACTCAGCAGAGACTTCCTTTTTTATTGGTCATGGTTTCACCCACCCCCTAAGCTTTAGCCACTCCCCCTTTTATAACTAATGATCCGTTTGATGTAGACCTTTGTATGAGGTATCATTGAACTCAACAAAGACTTCCTTCTTCATTGGTGATGGTTTGGCCCGCCCCCCTATGCTTAAGCTACGCCCCCTTTCATAAATGGTGACCCGTTTATGATAGAGTCTTATGTGAGGTATCATTGAACTCAGCGGAGTCTTCATTTTTAACTGGTGATGGTTTGACCCGCCCCATATGCTTTAGCCACGCCCCCTTTTCACAGCTAATGAACCGTATGACGTAGAGTCTTGTTTCAGGTATCGTTGAACTCGGCAGGGAGTTCCCTTTTCATTGTTGACGATTTGCAGTGTCTGAGTGCCACGCGAATGCTCGGTCGCAAGGAGCGGCGTCTGCCGGTACCCCGACGCGCGCAGAGGCGCAAGGGCCTGTCCATCGCTGCTTGCAGCTTTAATTAGGGCCCGAGCGCCGACAGCGGCGAAGGCCCTATTGAAACTGAAGGAATTATTATTACACCAAATTAATTGGCTTTTTGAGGGGCTTAACATATTCAAAAACTCACCACATTTGGCGGTCGCATCAAGTCTGGTGGAAATTTATGTATTTTAAGGGTTTCGGGAATAGGCGCACAAAAATGGCTCGCTAGCGCCCCCTACAAAGTTAAAAGAATTGAGCCCCTGCAGTGCGTTTAACGTAGACTCACGAAACTCGGTACACATATGTAACATGTCAAGATGTACAAAAAACGTCATTGGAGCCATACCCTAAACCCAACAGGAAGTCCGCCATTTTGATTTCAAAGTTCGAAATTAGTGCGATTTTGGCCATTTCCACATGTCATACTTTAACAAACTCCTCCTAGAGATTTCATCCAATTAACTTCAAATTTGGTCTGTTCCATCTTAAGACGTTAAAGATGAAAAGTTTTTAAAAGAAAAACTTTTCATCATAGGGCGTGGCCGTGGCGGGGCGGCCATTTTTTGCGTTTCGCCATCAAAACAAGAAGTGGGTGTAACTTGAGTGTACATTGTCCAATTGGCTCGAAACTTTTCAGGATTCATAAGAGTCCAACCCTGAGGACAAATAAAGGCCGATATTTACTTAAAGTCATAGCGCCCCCTAGTGGCAACAGGAAGTAGGCCTAAAAGTCAAGGTGCTATACTTTAACGAACTCCTCCTAGAGATTTCATCCGATGTACTTCAAACTTGGTCTCTATCATCCCAACACCTTAAAGATGAAAAGTTATTAAAAGAAAAACTTTTCGTCAGACAGTGTGGGCGTGGCGGCCATTTTGAGTGTTTAGCGATGAACAAAGAAGATGTTGTAACTTGAGTGTACGTTGTCGTATCTGCCCGAAATTTCTTACGATTGACAAGGGTCCAGGCCTGAGGACACCTACAGGCCAAATTTGACTTTTGGTCATAGTGCCCCCCGCTGGCAACAGAAAATCTGCCTTATATGACAAACATCATCCTATTTAAATGAAACTTAGAATGTGTGGTCTACATGTGATACTGAGCCGGCCCCTATAATATAACCACGCCCACTTACTCAGACCATGCCCCCTTTCATAACATTTGAACCGTTTAAGGTATACCCTTGTGTGAGGTATCATTGAACACAGCAGAGACTTCCTTCATCATTGGTGATGGTTTGGCCCGCCCCCTATGTTTAAGCCACACCCCCTTTCATGAATGCTGACCCATCTAAAGTAGAGTCTTGTGTGAGGTATCATTGAACTCAGAAGAGAGTTCCTTTTTAATTGGTGATGTTTGACCCGCCCCCTATGCTTTGGCCACGCCCCCTGTCTCAGCTAATGAACTGTATGACGTACAGTCTTGTGTGAGGTATCATTGAACTCAGCAGAGACTTTCTTTTTAATTGGTAAAGGTTTGCCCCGACCCCTATGCTTTGGCCACGCCCCCTGTCTCAGCTAATGAACTGTATGACTTAGAGTCTTGTGTGAGGTATCATTGAACTCTGCAGGGAGTTCCCTTTTCATTGGTGACTATTTGCAGTTGCCTGAGTGCCGCGCGAATGCACGGTCGCAAGGAGCGGCGAACACTGGTAACCCCGACGCGCACAGAGGCGCGAGGGCCCATCCATCGCTGCTTGCAGCTTTAATTATTATTAGGGGTCCAAGCCTGAGTCTGTAAGAACGGGCAATAGCAAAGCTATGCCGTTCATACAGCAGGGCTGTAGAACCCTATTGTTTTTCTACTGATTAATCATCATCATCATCATAGTCATTATTCTTCTCCGCCTACAACTCCGACTACAGCCTAAACCGTACATGGTGGGGGGTTGGCATTTTCAGGACTGGTCCGAAACTCTGCAAGGACCTCAGGCACAAAAATAGACCCACTTTCACCACTAGGTGGCGCTATAGCAGAAAAAACGTGTTTGGTCCTATAACTCCCAAACCGTACACCGTACTTTCAAAAACCATACATCCACGCGTTCCCTGGATCCAACTGAATCATGTGATATAGGCCACGCCCATTTCCGCCTAAACTTTTATGTGTGAAAAATCGCGATTTATCAAAAACCTACTTTTTTTAACTCCTCCTAGACCGTGCGACCAATCGGCACGAAATTTGGCAGCTAGCATCTCCAGATGGGCTTGACAAAAAGTTAATAGAAAGAATTTTGATAGGATAAAAATTGCCCATATTACATACAAACAAATTTGTGTAGTTAACTATGAAAACACCAACTTTGCCATATCTCGGCCAAAATAAATGCTATCAATGCCAAACTTCCGATTCATGTTTGCCATCACCCTCTGAAGGTCGCTCATGCGTTTTACAAAAATTGGCCACTAGGCACAAGTACAAAAAGTTTATATCTCATGAACTACTCATCCGATTTTTACAGAATTTGTTGGGTACCATCTAGGGCCACTCTTGAGACCAACCCTAGAGTGGGGTACTGAGGGGTCAAAGTGGGCGTGGCCTATGGGACCCAGGTCCAGATTTACTACTTACACTAACTTGAACAACTTTAAATTTACAGTGTAGATAGACAATGGGTCATGGACCACACCTACCAAAAATTACACATGTGGACCACTAGGTGGCGCTATAATGTTTTTTTTGCCTTTAACTCCCACATTACACATCGCACATTAGAAATCCTTACATCCACGTCTTCCTTGAATCAAGCTGAATCACTTGATATAGGCCACGCCCATTTCCGCTCAAATCAACACGAAACTTGTGCAGCTCGTTCGGCATGCTGCTCTGAGGCTCTCTACCAAATCTGGCAAAGATCGGCCCTAAGGGGGCGCTATAATCAACGTAGACGAGTTTTGGGCAATAACTTAATGCATTTAAATGGGAAATTTGCATTTGCAATATCTCTGCCAAAGTAATTGGTATCAACACAAAACTTGTGATGCAGGTTCGGCATGCTGCTCTGAGGCTATCTAACAAATTTGGCGAAGATTGGCCATTTATTGGTGCTTTTGTCGATGTAGATCAGTTTTGGATTTTTAACACAATCAATGTTAAAGGTGCTCTAAGCGATGTTGGGTGATGTCAGTTCTTGTTGATGTTCAAAGTTTTGTCAAACAATATGGAAGTTAGCTCGCCCCTCCCTCCTCTTCATCTTGTCCCCTCCCCTTCACTTCCACGCACTAACTCCCCAACCCCCAAATCCTTTTTAAAAAACGCAAGAATTTGCGTAGAGCACCTTTAATGGGATATTTGCAATGGTAACGTAGCTCAGACCTTGGAGCTCACACCTGGCGATATTTACTCACATTTTCCTCCTCACTGTTACGCTTTGGGTTCTGTTTTCCATGATGACCATCCAAAAGTCTGGTTTTTTTGTATGTGTCATCCGTTATACTATGTATATAAAATGTGTATTGTAATTGCATAAGCTACAGTTTGATTAAACAAAAATAAGGGAAATAATTATGAATGTAATGTGTTTTATTTAGCAGATGTAATTGTGTTGTTGTATCCTATACAATATTTATATACTCAGCAAAAAAGTAAATGTCCTGTTACTTTCAACTGCTTTTATTTTTTAAGCATACTTAACATATGCATATATTTCTATGAATATTACATATGCATATATTTCTATGAATATTAAATGGTTTAACAACTAAGACATAAACTGGACAATTTCCACAGACATGTGACTAACAGTAATGGAATAATGTGTCCTTGAACAAAGGGTGGGTCAAAATCAAAAGTAGTTTTCAGTATCTGGTGTGGCCACTAGTTCCACTGAGTACTGCAGTGCATCTCCTCCTCATGTACTGCACTAGACTGGTCAGTTCTTTCATTTGTTGTTGCCATTCTGTAACTGTCCTGCTGGCTCCCATTTCAGGAAGGAGGTTTAACAAACTCTGAGTCTAACCCTGATGTCTGAGTTGATTTACCCTGAGATGAAAAACTCTTAGTTTTTGGTTTCAGAACAGCTGATATGAGTTGGTTCAATCAACTTAGAGTAGGTTCATGCCCGTGCATCAAAACACAATAAAAAGGCAGCATGAATGGGGCCATGATACTACAATTCACCATGGTAACAACCACAAACGGGTCGGCGGAAATAGTCATGCGCACATACAGCGAGTTAAAAAAACAACACAGTGGCTGCTGCAAAAGAGAGAGAATTTGTGTGGGAGAAAATTGCTGCTAGAGTAAATATTCCAATATGGTGTATCATATTTAATCATAAGTATAGCCTAATATTACTGGTGAAATGGTATTGAACCTTTAATCTATTTCATTTAGGTGCAACACTGCGGGCAAAAAAGTACTACGCCTACTAATCCCACTGAGGCTTTGCACCATCATTAACCGAATTATAATTCATAATCTTTACACTGATTAGCTTTCATTCAATGTAATATGACCAGTTCATGGGTTATTTTAGAAGACAATACCAGTGTGAAGTATTTTGCCACAGCTGTATTTATGTGTAGACTGTGTAGGATGAAGGTGATTCACTTTACATTGAGAGTAGCAAGATTTTGTTGTTTAATATTGTATGTTTTAATTGATACACATCATTTGGATATGATCATGAGAGTTGTGTCATATAACTCGCGTGGTTTACACCTTGGACAGGGGGCCGGGGGACAAAGCGCAACGTTTTGTTATTGACAAGCTCTTAGAGATTGTTGATATTTTATGTATACAAGAGACTGTATATGCATGGAGGTGAACTGTTGACCGCTACGTTTGCAACGGCGACGTACCGCAGACGTTGCGGCTCGCGCCTCTGGATATTTACCGACGTTTGCCTCCCCGCTGCCCGGCTTCAGGTTCCGCTTTCGCGCGCTCCCCTGGGCGTCGGGGGCGACTGGCGTGGGTGGCTTGGGCCCCGTCATAACTGCTTGCAGTTCTAGTTATTAGGGCCCAAGCGACGAAGGCCCTTTTGAAACTGAAGGAATTATTAGGGCCCAAGCACAGACAGCGGCGAAGGCCCTATTGAAACTGAAGGAATTATTATTAGTGCCCGAGCGCCGACAGCGGTGAAGGCCCTATTGAAACTGAAGGAATTATTATTATTATTAGGGCCCGAGCGCCGACAGCGGCGAAGGCCTTATTGAAACTGAGGGAATTATTAGGGCCCGAGCGCCGACAGCGGCGAAGGCCCTATTGAAACTGAGGGAATTATTAGGGCCCGAGCGCCGACAGCGGCGAAGGCCCTATTGAAACTGAAGGAATTATTATTATTATTTTCGGCAAGTAAATTGGCTTTTTGAGCTTTTTGGCTTAACATATTGAAAAACTCACCAAATTTGACGGTCGCATCAAGTCTGGTGAAAATGGCGGTGCGGCCATTTTGTGCGTTTCGCCATCAAAACAGGAAGTGGGTGTAACTCGAGTGTTCATTGTCCAATTGGATCGAAACTTTTCAGGATTCATAAGAGTCCAACCCTGAGGACAAATAAAGGCCGATATTTACTTAAAGTCATAGCGCCCCCTAGTGGCAACAGGAAGTAGGCCTAAAAGTCAAGGTGCTATACTTTAACAAACTCTTCCTAGAGGTTTCATCCGATGTACTTCAAACTTGGTCTGTATCTTCTCAACACCTTAAAGATGAAAAGTTATTAAAAGAAAAACTTTTCGTCAGATGGTGTGGGCGTGGCGTGGCGGCCATTATGAGTGTTTAGCGATGAACAAAGAAGTTGTTGTAACTTGAGTGTACATTGTCGTATCTGTCCGAAATTTGTCACGATTGACAAGGGTCCAGGCCTGAGGACACCTACAGACCATATTTGACTTTTGGTCATAGAGCCCCCCGCTGGCAACAGGAAATGCGCCTTATATGACAAACATCATGGAATTACATGAAACTTAGAATGTGTGATATGTGATAATGAGCTGGCCCCTATAATATAACCACGCCCACTTACTCAGGCCACGCCCCCTTTCATAACATTTGAACCGTTTAAGGTAGAGTCTTGTGTGAGGTGTCATTGAACTCAGCCGAGAGTTCCTTCTTCATTGGTGATGGTTTGGCCCGCCCCCTATGCTTAAGCCACGTCCCCTTTCATGAATGCTGACCCATCTAAGGTAGAGTCTTGTGTGAGGTGTCATTGAACTCAGATCAGAGTTCATTTTTAATTGGTGATGGTTTGACCCGCCCCCTATGCTTAAGCCACGCCCCCTTTCATAACATTTGAACCATTTACGGCTTACCATTGTGTGAGATATCAATGAACTCAGCAGAGAGTTCCTTCTTCATTGGTGATGGTTTGACCCGCCCCCTATGCTTTAGTCACGCCCCCTTTTATAACTAATGACCCGTTTGATGTAGACCATTGTGTGAGGTATCATTGAACTCAGCAGAGACTTCCTTCTTCATTGGTGATGGTTTGGCCCGCCCCCTATGATTAAGCCACGCCCCCTTTCATAAATGCTGACCCGTTTAAGGTAGTGTCTTATGTGAGGTATCAATGAACTCAGCATAGAAATCATTATTCATTGGTGATGGTTTGACCCGCCCCCTATGCTTAAGCCATGCCCGCTTTCATAACATTTGAACCGGTTAAGGTAGACCCTTGTGTGAGGTATCATTGAACTCAGCAGAGACTTCCTTTTTAATTGGTGATGGTTTGACCAGCCCCCTATAATTTAGCCACGCCCCTTTTCACAGCAAATGAACTGTATGACGTAGAGTCTTGTGTGAGGTATCGTTGAACTAGGCAGGGAGTTCCCTTTTCATTGATGACGATTTGCGGCGTCTGAGTGCCGCGCAAATGCACGGTCGCAAGGAGCGGCGTCCGCCGGTAACCCTGACGTGGTGGCCATTTTGAGTGTTTAGCGATGAACAAAGAAGTTGTTGTAACTTGAGTGTACGTTGTCGTATCTGCCCGAAATTTCTCACGATTGATAAGGGTCCAGGCCTGAGGACACCTACAGGCCAAATTTGACTTTTGGTCATAGCGCCCCCTGCTGGCAACAGGAAATGCGCCTTATATGACCAACATCATCCGATTTACATGAAACTTAGAATGTGTGGTCTACACGTGATAATGAGCCGGCCCCTATAATATAACCACACCCACTTATTCAGGCCACGCCCCCTTTCATAACATTTGAACCGTTTAAGATAGAGTCTTGTGTGAGGTGTCATTGAACTCAGCAGAGAGTTGCTTCTTCATTGGTGATGGTTTGGCCCGCCCCCTATGCTTAAGCCACGCCCCCTTTCATAACATTTGAACGATTTAAGGTTGACCATTGTGTGAGGTATCAATGAACTCAGCAGAGAGTTCCTTCTTCATTGGTGATGGTTTTGCCCGCCCCAAATGTACGGTCGCAAGGAGCGGTGTCCGCCGGTAACCCCGACGTGCGCAGAGGCGCGAGGGCCCGTCCATCGCTGCTTGCAGCTTTAATTAGGGCCCGAGCGCCGACAGCGGCAAAGGCCCTATTGAAACTGAAGGAATTATTATTAGGGCCCGAGCGCCGACAGCGGCGAAGGCCCTATTGAAACTGAAGGAATTATTATTCTTTTTCCCGGCAAATGAATTGGCTTCTTGAGGGGCTTAACATATTCAAAAACTCACCAAATTTGGCGGTCGCATCAAGTCTGGTGAAACTTTACGTATTTTAAGGGTTTCGGGAATAGGCGCCCAAAAATGGCTCGCTAGCGCCCCCTACAAAGTTAAAAAAATTGAGCCCCTGCAGTGCGTTTAACGTAGACTCACAAAATTTGGTACACATATGTATCAAGTCAGGTCGCACACAAAACGTCATTGAAGCCATACCCTAAGCCCAACAGGAAGTCCGCCATTTTGATTTCAAAGGTCGAAATTAGTGCGATTTTGGCCATTTCCACATGTCATACTTTAACGAACTCGTCCTAGAGATTTCATCCGATCAACTTCAAATTCGGTCTGTGCCATCTTAAGACATTAAAGATGAAAAGTTGTTAAAAGAAAAACTTTTCGTCATAGGGCATGGCCGTGGCGGGGCGGCCATTTTGTGCGTTTCGCCGCCGAAACAGGAAGTGGGTGTAACTCGAGTGTACATTGTCCAATTGGCTCGAAACTTTTCAGGATTCATAAGAGTCCAACCCTGAGGACAAATAAAGGCTGATATTTACTTAAAGTCATAGCCCCCCTAGTGGCAACAGGAAGTAGGCCTAAAAGTCAAGGTGCTATACTTTAACGAACTCCTCCTAGAGATTTCATCCGAAGTACTTCAAACTTGGTCTCTATCATCCCAACACCTTAAAGATGAAAAGTTATTAGAAGAAAAACTTTTCGTCTGACGGTGTGGGCGTGGCGTGGTGGCCATTTTGAGTGTTGAGCGATGAACAAATAAATTGTTGTAACTTGAGTGGACGTTGTCGTATCTCCCCGATAACACTGGCAACAGGAAATGCGCCTTATATGACAAACATCATCCGATTTACATGAAACTTAGAATGTGTGGTCTACATGTGATAATGAGCCGGCCCCTATAATATAACCACGCCCACGTAATCAGGCCACGCCCACTTCCATAACATTTGTACCGTTTAAGGTAGAGTCTTGTGTGAGGTGTCATTGAAATCAGCAGAGAGTTGCTTCTTCATTGGTGATGTTTGGCCCGCCCCCTATGCTTAAGCCACACCCCCTTTCATAACATTTGAACGATTTAAGGTTGACCATTGTGTGAGGTATCAATGAAATCAGCAGAGAGTTCCTTCTTCATTGGTGATGGTTTGGCCCGCCCCCAATGCTTAAGCCACGCCCCCTTTCATAACATTTGAACAATTTAAGGTTGATCATTGTGTGAGGTATCAGTGAACTCAGCAGAGAGTTGCTTCTTCATTGGTGATGGTTAGGCCCGCCCCCTATGCTTAAGCCACGCCCCCTTTCATAACATTTGAACCGATTAAGGTAGACCCTTGTGTGAGGTATCATTGAACTCAGCAGAGACATCCTTTTTAATTGGTGATGGGTTGACCCGGCCCCTAAAATTTAGCCACGCCCCTTTATATAACTGGTGACCCATTTAAGGAAGAGTCTTGTGTGAGGTATCATTGAACTCAGCAGAGAGTTGCTTCTTCATTGGTGATGGTTTGGCCCGCCCCCTATGCTTAAGCCACGCCCCCTTTCATAACATTTGAACCATCTAAGGTAGAGTCTTGTGTGAGGTATCATTGAACGCAGCAGGGAGTTCCCTTTTCATTTGTGACGATTTGCGGTGTCTGAGTGCCGCGCAAATGCACGGTCGCAAGGAGCGGCGACCGCCGCTGACCCCAACCCGCGCAGAGGAGCGAGGGCCCGTCCATCGCTGCTTGCAGCTTTAATTATTATTTTCCCGGCAAATGAATTGGCTTTTTGAGGGGCTTAACATATTCAAAAACTCACCAAATTTGGCGGTCGCATCAACTCTGGTGAAAATTTACGTATTTTTCAGTGTTTCGGGAATAGGCGCGCAAAAATGGCTCGCTAGCGCCCCCTACAATGTTAAAAAAATTGAGCCCCTGCAGTGCGTTTAACGTAGACTCACGAAACTTGGTACACATATGTATCATGTCAAGACGCACACAAAACGTCATCGGAGCCATATCCTAAACCCAACAGGAAGTCCGCCATTTTTAATTGAAAGTTCAAAATTAGTGCGATTTTGGCCATTTCCACACTTCGTACTTTAACGAACTCCTCCTAGAGATTTCATCCGATCAACTTCAAATTTGGTCTGTACCATCTTAAGAAGTTAAAGATGAAAAGTTGTTAAAAGAAAAAAATTTCGTCATAGGGCGTGGCCGTGGCGGTGCGGCCATTTTGTGTGTTTCGCCACCGATAAAGGAAGTGGGTGTAACTCGAGTGCACATTGTCCGATTGGCTCGAAACTTTTCAGGATTCATAAGAGTCCAACCCTGACTACAAATAAATGCAGATTTTTACTTAAAGTCATAGCGCCCCCTAGTGGCAACAGGAAGTAGGCCTAAAAGTCAAGGTGCTATACTTTAACGAACGCCTCCTATATGTCTTTTCCACCAAGGCAGTTCTGGTGCTGGTTCGGAGTCAGTGCCAAAATCGAACCGGTTCTTTGCTTTTCCACACAAACAAATCTGGCTCTGGGCCAAGAAAACAGGTTCCAACTCAGCACCAACTTTGCGCTGGTCTAGAGATAAGAACCGGTTACGTCAGGTGCCATGACATTCGAAAACAAAAACTTCGGGACGCCATTTTTAAAACACCGGTCAGCTGTTAACCATAGACAGCTGTTGACGTTAACTTCGGACATGGACGGAAAACCCAAACAACCGTGGTCTGTGGAGGAAAGGCTGGCTTTGTGGACCTCCACAGAAATTCAAGATAAATTGGATGGAGCTGTGCCCATATTTGAAAGGCTACAGAATGAGATGTTTATAGCGGGTTACCAGAGGAGTGTAGAACAACTGATAAACAAAATTAAAAAATTAAAAAAAGATTATCGGGACCAAAAAAAGGAGCTTGGGCGAAGTGGTAGCGGAGGTCGGCAAAGAAGATCCCCATACTTCGACGTCCTGGACTCCATACTTGGTGACCGACCGGCATGCCAAACCACCGGGGCACTTAACTCCGCTACAGCCTTGTTAGAGGCTATGGTGAACGGAGGAGAAGCCGAAAATTACAATGCTTCAGGTGGGTCTTATATTTCATATGTGTCAATGGCAATCATGTATTTTTTTTAACTGTGTTGCCAGCTATGTCTTGTTTCAATGTTATATTCGCATTGTTAACATTAGTTAGGTGACGACAAGCAAAGTGTAGCAAGCTACCGCTAGCAAACGTAGCTAGCTGGTTACAGTAGCTAAACGTTTACGCTGTACTAACGTTACTATTTTAAAACCGTTTAACGGTCGGTAGCTAGCTAGCTAACATAAGCCCATTGACAGCGACGTTATTGTTCATGTTTTGGCACAATGTTTGTGACCGTAGTAGTGGTCTGATATAGTGACTGGAAGTGTGATGTGCGATGCTAAAAACAAACTACACGCTGTTTTCAGGTAACGTTACTTTTTGACTTTTGTACTCCTCAACTATTTAGTCCATGCATCAGATTTTGATTTGACGGTTATTCGCCAACAAAATGTCCCGTTTGTGCAACACTTTTAAAAGCCAAACCAACATTCAGCAGGGAGGTTTGCTCACTGATAAAATAATAAATGCATTGTATGCAGTCTGCAGCTTACATCAGGGGATGATTAGGACCCACACAACCGCTTTTATTTACTGTTATGAGAATTGAATTTGAAGATTTTTTATTTATGACACTTAACAGCTAAATCACCTAATATTTTTTTAGGCAAAAGAAAAAGAGGGATGTTTCATAACGGTGACTCAGGTCTTATTGTGAAAAGTATGTCATGAATGAGCTTTATAAACTAAACCTCCTCCCTGTTTTGGTTATTTATAGAGTTGTCAGTCACTGGTGAGGAAGGGGATGTTGACGATGACACAGAGCTACCACCACCACCATCACCACAGGCCTGCAGCTCGCCGGTACCATCTGCCTCCGTGTCATCACGGCAAGCCAGACGAGGTAAGCTATTTTGTGCTATGTATTAAGCGTTTCCTTAATGTTTACATGTTCTACATAGCCTCATAGCTTACATTTTGTCCAACAAGAATTTAACTTAGTCCCAAAATGAAGGGTTAGTATGTCCTATTGAAACCATAGGTAAGTCAACTAAGGTCAACATGCAGGCGCTTTGTTAGCAGATAAATTGTTAGATTAAATGATGGCAGCCAGTATAAAACAAACTGAAGCTTATCTGCAGTAATGTGTGGACTTGAACTAGTAGTACACAGGTATATAGATAGTTTTACATTGTCATCTAATCACACATTTCGGTTTTGTTTGTTTTCTGCACAGGAAAAAGACAGCGTGAAAATGAGGAGCTGTTGGAGTACATGGAGAAGGCTGACGATAAGTTCTTGCAGCTCAACAAGGACATGACAGCAAAGATGGAGGCAGACACAAGTGCTCTGCTTGGGCTCATGGGGCGCATGGTGGCAGTGATGGAGGCGCATGGTGGCAGTGATGGAGGCGCAAGCAAAAATATAGACTATGTTTCAATTTAATTAACATGTTATTTATTTATTATTTGATTGTTTATGCCAATAAACAAATGTTTTTATATTTAACAACATTCTCAACCTTCTCTATTCCAACAAGTCGGATAATACTATACCAGACTGGATATTAATAGAAAATATGTAGAAAAACAACAGTTTTAAATATGTTAACGTGCCGTGTAAACACACCTCATTTGGCACAACACACACAGGCACAACCAGTTAAAAGATACAATTTGATGAATGTATTCCACATTAACTACCTATCCAAAATGACAGGGATAATCAACAGATACATGTTACACAAAACAGGTAAAAACATTGAACACATGAAACCTCCCCAGTTGATTAATGACATTAAGACAATTCTTTTTTTGTATTACAAGTTTTCTGAAATTTCTCATGTCTAAATATGCAAATAAGGCATTTACTACTGCCAACTTTTGGTGCATTTAGAAGAAATATACAGGCGCAAATAGACAAAGTGTAATCAAATTAACACCATGAAATATGTATTTTGAATGCCTTTTTTCTGTCAGATGCATTTTAGAGATAATGTTGAAGGAAACAGGTAGAAACAGGTAGGTAGAAACTGGCAGTAATGATGTACAACAATCACTGTAAAAACAATCACTCCTCTCTACTGAAATAGTTTATTAAGGCTGCTCTAATATCTGCCCCTTCTGGCTCACCATGCTCAGGTAATGCCTGACCTGGAGGTTGAAGGTTTGACTCCCTGTCCACGTGCTCCACAATGAAATTGTCACCATGCTCTTCACAAATATTATGAAGCACACAGCAGGTCAATGTCATTTTCTTGCTGAGCTCCAGCTTGCAGTCATTTCTCTTGAGGAGACATCTCCAACGGCCCTTTAACCTTCCAAAAGCCATCTCTACAACCGAACGCGCACTGCTCAAACGGTAATTATAGGTGTGTTGTTCAGGTGACAGTCTTC
Organism: Sander lucioperca; assembly: GCF_008315115.2. NCBI lineage: Eukaryota > Metazoa > Chordata > Actinopteri > Perciformes > Percidae > Sander > Sander lucioperca. Next base: position 30,965,960 of record NC_050179.1, on the reverse strand, counting down.
CAGTGTCAGAGAAGGGCTTCATAAGCCAATTCTGCATTGGGTAAGCGGGGTCACCGATAAGGTAGTGTCCAACATTAATGCCAGAGATGATCCTTTTGTTTTGTCCAAATAATTCCCCATCACTTAGTTGCTCCCATAAATGTGATTGTCTTAGCACTCTTGCGTCATGCACACTCCCTGCATAGCCCACACACACATCCCAAAACAGGCCTCTGCCATCCACAACTCCTTGCAATATAATCGAGTGCCACCCTTTCCTGTTGAAATAGTCACGGGGATACTCCTCGGGTGCAATGATCGGGATGTGGCTTCCATCTATTGCACCAACACACTGTGGGATTCTCCAGCAGTTAAGGAAGAAGGTGGCAATTTCAACCAGCTTAGCAGCATCTGGAGTGGTGATGTGTATAGGGAGCAAGACCCTTATGACAGAGTCGCAGAAATCTTGAACACAGTTGAACACTGTGCTTAGACCTACCCCAAAAAGGTGGCTAATGGTCCTATACTCAATGCTGGTAGCCAGCTTCCAGAGAGCAATTGCAACGCGTTTTTTCACTGGAACAGACATACGGTAGTTTGTGTTCCTTCTGCCCATGAGATGCCTGACCTGATCGCATATGTATTCCAAAGACTCCCGGGACATAGTTTTGAACAAACTGCGTTGGGGTGAAATCTGGCACAACTGTGTCCCACCAGTAGTGTGAGCGGTGGTATGCCCAAACAACATGGGTCCTCCTCCGCCTTGCCCTCAGCCATAAAACAATCTGCAAAAATAAAAATACTGTATCATTAGGTTTGTTTACAGGTAGGCTATGGTATTGTACAGTATTACATCCAACAATAATAACAGTGTTTTTTCCTGTAAAATTAACAAAATTGCAGCAACAGCCTTTTTCAGTTTAGTGTGAAGATGTCGAGATTTTTTTATAAAAAAGATTGCAAAATAAATAAAAAATCTTAGTGAAACCATGTCTCTCTCCTTGGTTACTTGTTCTAAATATATACTTGAAACTAGTAGCACAGAAAACATGCACATTGCGGCAGAGTTTCCGTTGCTGTTTGTGATGAACCTGATGAACACTAAAAAGTGTGAACTGATTATTTTGTTGAGTGTTTATTAACTTTTGCATAAGGGAAATAAGAACTTAGTAAGGTAGTCCGAGTTGTGTTAATAGATTCAGTGTTTTAACTATTAAGCCTTTTTTGTACCTGCACGTCCCTGGCTAGCGATATATTCTAACCGTTAAAACGAGACGGATAAGAAGAGGTGTTGCAACAATGTTTACAAATATACATTGTAATGCTGGCTGCACAGATTATGCAGACGCAGACCACTACGAGTGACTGACACACACACACACACACACACATTGTTGAACTCATACGCTGAACACTTTATTAGTCTTTCTACATGGGTTTAGTTAATGATCGGGCTATAATAAGGCCACGTCGGCTATGTAATCGCTGACAACCGGGACAAATTCACAGTCGTTGTAAACCCGGACATTTTAGCGTCCGACAGGCTTTTTTTTCTGTTCACCCTAATCGTGTTAAACACACAACATTCATTTCATTACTTATAATTACCTTTATGAGTACATGACAATACACTAGCTACTTGAACTTGAACTATGAGCAGTAGCCTAAGTTAACAGTGATGTTGCCATCACAAGCCAGCGAAAATATAAAATATAATAATAGTCAAAAGATGCGAGATAATTACCTTTCTTCTTGAACGTATCCTCTGTCCATAGCGGTCACGAAGAGCAGTCAAGGCACGTCTTTGAATTCAGGTGTAAATTTGTAAAGCCAGGAGCAAAAGTATCGGTATGTAGTCCTCCATTGCTGTGATTGTCATGACGCGTTGCCATGACAACGGAGGTGCATGCAGTGACGTTGTGACGTAGCCCTACTCTGGCTCTAGTCTGTGGAAAATCGAGCTGGTTCTTAGATAATTGGCGAGTAGAACCAGCACCGAACTGGCATAAGCACCAGCCCAGAACCAGCACCTGGTTAGCATTGGTGGAAAAGAGGTACTAGAGATTTCATCCGATGTACTTCAAACTTGGTCTCTGTCATCCCAACACGTTAAAGATGAAAAGTTATTAAAAGAAAAACTTTTCGTCTGACGGTGTGGCCGTGGCGTGGCGGCCATTTTGAGTGTTGAGCGATGAACAAATAAATTGTTGTAACTTGAGTGTACGTTGTCGTATCTGCCCGAAAATTCTCAAGATTGACAAGGGTCCAGGCCTGAGGACACCTTATATTATATAATATATAATATTATATAACATATTTGACTTTTGGTCATAGCTGGCAACAGGAAATGCGCCTGATATGACAAACATCATCCGATTTACATGAAACTTAGAATGTGTGGTCTACATGTGATAATGAGCCGGCCCCTATAATCTAACCACGCCCACTTACTCAGGCCACGCCCCCTTTCATAACATTTGTACCGTTAAAGGTAGAGTCTTGTGTGAGGTGTCATTGAACTCAGCAGAGAGTTGCTTCTTCATTGGTGATGGTTTGGCCCGCCCCCTATGCTTAAGCCACGCCCCCTTTCATGAATGCTGATCCATCTAAGGTAGAGTCTTGTGTGAGGTGTCATTGAACTCAGCAGAGAGTTCCTTCTTCATTGGTGATCGTTTGGCCCGCCCCCTATGCTTAAGCCACGCCCCCTTTCATAACATTTGAACCGTTTAAGGTAGGGTCTTGTGTGAGGTGTCATTGAACTCAGCAGAGAGTTGCTTCTTCATTGGTGATGTTTGGCCCGCCCCCTATGCTTAAGCCACGCCCCCTTTCATAACATTTGAACGATTTAAGGTTGACCATTGTGTGAGGTATCAATGAACTCAGCAGAGAGTTACTTCTTCATTGGTGATGGTTTGGCCCGCCCCCTATGTTCAAGCCACGCCCCCTTTCATTTGAACGATTTAAGGTTGACCATTGTGTGAGGTATCAATGAACTCAGCAGAGAGTTACTTCTTCATTGGTGATGGTTTGGCCCGCCCCCTATGTTCAAGCCACGCCCCCTTTCATAGCATTTACACCGTTTAAGGTATACCCTTGTGTGAGGTATCATTGAACTCAGCAGAGAGTTCCTTATTCATTGGTGATTGTTTGGCCCGCCCCTCTGTGCTTAGCCACGCCCCCTTTCATACATGGTGACCCGTTTATGGTAGAGTCTTATGTGAGGTATCAATGAACTCAGCAGAGACTTCCTTTTTTATTGGTAAAGGTTTGCCCCGACCCACATGCTTTAGCCACGCCCCCTTTAACAGCTAATAAACTGTATGACGTAGCATCTTGTGTGAGGTAAAAGGTTCCCTTTTCATTAGTGACGATTTGCGGTGTCTGAGTGCCGCGCAACAACCCCGACACGTGCAGAGGAGCGAGGGCCCGTCCATTGCTGCTTGCAGCTTTAATTATTATTATTATTCTTTTTCTATTTCATCCGATCAACTTCAAATTCGGTCTGTGCCATCTTAAGACATTAAAGATGAAAAGTTGTTAAAAGAAAAACTTTTCGTCATAGGGCATGGCCGTGGCGGGGCGGCCATTTTGTGCGTTTCGCCACCAAAACAGGAAGTGGCTGTAACTTGAGTGTACATTGTCCAATTCGCTTGAAACTTTCCAGGATTCATAAGAGTCCAACCCTGAGGACAAATAAACGCCGATATTTACTTAAAGTCATAGCGCCCCCTAGTGGCAACAGGAAGTAGGCCTAAAAGTCAAGGTGCTATACTTTAACAAACTCCTCCTAGAGATTTCATCCGATGTACTTCAAACTTGGTCTGTATCATCCCAACACCTTAAAGATGAAAACTTATTAAAAGAAAAACTTTTCGTCAGATGGTGTGGGCGTGGCGTGGCGGCCATTTTGAGTGTTTAGCGATGAACAAAGAAGTTGTTGTAACTTGAGTGTACGTTGTCGTATCTGCCCGAAATTTCTCACGATTGACAAGGGTCCAGGCCTGAGGACACCTACAGGCCAAATTTGACTTTTGGTCATAGCGCCCCCTGCTGGCAACAGGAAATGCGCCTTATATGACAAACATCATCCGATCTACATGAAACTTCGAATGTGTGGTCTAAATGTGATAATGAGCCGGCCCCTATAATATAACCACGCCCACTTACTCAGGCCACGCTCCCTTTCATAACATTTGAACCGTTTAAGGTAGAGTCTTGTGTGAGGTGTCATTGAACTCAGCAGAGAGTTGCTTCTTCATTGGTGATGGTTTGGCCCGCCCCCTGTGCGTAAGCCACGCCCCCTTTCACAGCTAATAAACTGTATGGCGTAGAGTCTTGTGTGAGGTGTCATTGAACTCAGCAGAGAGTTGCTTTTTCATTGGTGATGGTTTGGCCCGCCCCATATATTCAAGCCACGCCCCCTTTCATAGCATTTACACCGTTTAAGGTATACCCTTGTGTGAGGTATCATTGAACTCAGCAGAGAGTTCCTTATTCATTGGTGATTGTTTGGCCCGCCCCTCTGTGCTTAGCCACGCCCCCTTTCATACATGCTGACCCGTTTATGGTAGAGTCTTATGTGAGGTATCAATGAACTCAGCAGAGACTTCCTTTTTTATTGGTAAAGGTTTGCCCCGACCCCCATGCTTTAGCCACGCCCCCTGTATGACATAGCATCTTGTGTGAGGTATCATTGAACTCAGCATGGAGTTCCCTTTTCATTGGTGACGATTTGCGGTGTCTGAGTGCCGCGCAAATGCACGGTCGCAAGGAGCGGCGAACGCCGGTAACCACGACACGCGCAGAGGAGGGCCCGTCCATTCACGAATCTTGGTACACATATGTAACATGTCAAGCTGTATATAAAATGTCATTGGAGCCATACCCTAAACCCAACAGGAAGTCCGCCATTTTGATTTCAAAGTTCGAAATTAGTGCGGTTTTGGCCATTTCCACATGTCGTACTTTAAGAAACTCCTCCTAGAGTTTTCATCCGATGTACTTCAAACTTGGTCTGTATCTTCTCAACACCTTAAGGATGAAACGTTATTAAAAGAAAAACTTTTCGTCAAACGGTGTGGGTGTGGCATGGCGGCCATTTTGAGTATTTAGCGATGAACAAAGAAATTGTTGTAACTTGAGTGTACGTTGTCGTATCTGCCCGAAATTTCTCACGATTGACAAGGGTCCAGGTCTGAGTACATCTACAGGCCAATATATATTTTATTTATTTGGTTTGACCCGCCCCTATAATTTAGCCACTCACCTTTTCACAGCTAATGAACTGTATGACGTAGAGTTTTGTGTGAGGTATCGTTGAACTCAGCAGAGACTTCCTTTTTCAGTGGTCATCATTTGACTCGCCCCCTATGCTTTAGCCACGCCACGTTTCATAACTGATGACCCATTTAAGGTAGAGTCTTGTGTGAGGTGTCATTGAACTCAGCAGAGAGTTCCTTCTTCATTGCTGATGGTTTGACCCGCCCCTTATTCTTAAGCCATGCCCCCTCATAACTGGTGAACCATTTAAGGTACAGTCTTATGTGAGGTATCAATGAACTCAGCAGAGACTTTCTTTTTAATTGGTAAAGGTTTGCCCCAACCCCTATGCTTTGGCCATGCCCCCGTCTCAGCTAATGAACTGTATGACTTAGAGTCTTGTGTGAGGTATCTGTGATGTTTTGCAGTGTCTGAGTGCCGCGCAAATGCACGATTGCAAGGAGCGGAAATGCCAGTAACTCCGACACGCGCAGAGGAGCAAGGGCCTGTCCATCGCTGCTTGTAGCATTAATAACAAATTGGGATCGCTCAGAGAAGTAGGACTTAAACCAGCTTAGTGCGATTCCTTTAATAAGTTATAAAAGCTAAAGCTTAGGGGGCGGGTCAAACATCACCAATGAAAAAGGAACTCTCTGCTGAGTTCAATGATACCTCACACAAGACTCTACCTTAAACTGTTAAAATGTTATGAAAGGGGGCGTAATCTGAGAAAGGGGGCGTGGTTTAAGTATAGGGAGCAGTATCACATTATAAGTAATAATTACATAATTGCGGTTATTTTGTATAACCGCAATTAAAGCATTAGACCATTTTTTAATGAGATTGGTCACACTATTGTTTGGATCCATCAAACGCGTTTGCAATACCTAACAACCTGAAAGTAACGTTAGCTATCCTATGATACTATGGATTCCTACCAGAGGCAGTCGCACGCAGTTACAAGTCCAGTCGGCTTTCCAACGTTAAATATCTACCGAAGCACCTTTACTGTGTTTGAGTAATGTAGTTAGTCCATCTGTGGTGTTTAATCTACTATGGTTCTTTGTTTAATTAGTAACGTTACCGTAAATGACGACGCTGTAGCGGAAATGGCCGTCATTCATTAAGATTATGCTAATGTAGTTCCACCGGGATTTGTGCTCATATTTTTCTAATCCGTACAGACAAGTTGTTTGCTAACTTTTGCTAAGGTCCAAGGGGTATGACTGTTAATGGCATTGTTGATTTTGTTTAGATGTGCTAATTGTAATTATATAAGTGATTATTGATCGGACTTTTTAGTTATTAAAGCCATGCTTGCGGCAGCTGTCACTTGTTGCCATAGCAACTCCAAACATCCTGGTCTGTAGCCGTCTAAACCAAAGAAAATAAACACGCTGGTTTTTGTTTATGATTAAAGCTTTGTTTTTTTTCTTGATGGGAATAAATGTTCTATGTTAAATCTTTTGTTCGGATAGGATTAAGCAAAAAATACAATGTTTTATGATAATAAAGAGGCATGGGCTGTGAACCTGCGTATCTGGGTCACATAACAGTGAAAAATAACAAATGATGTATCCTGGGATTCATTTCAACTTGAATTTGTTTGAAAAAGTAATAACTAAATCAAAAAAATATTATTTCACTAAAAGAGACAATTATATTGTTAATCGCTGTTTACATTTTTTTTCAATAATCGGCAAAATATCGATATATGGGAAACCTACTTTGTCTAACTGCTCCTGTGGTGAGAGAGAGAGAGAGAGAGCTACTGGTAGTCAATGCCGCAACACAGCCTCGTACTTCGGGAAACTGCTGGTCTACCTGCGGGCGTTGTGAAGCTATGACCACCGAACAGGACTGTCTGTGTTGCAAGGAGTGGGACCTGTTGCGTCGCGATGCCCAAGAGTTTTGTACAGTCTGAAGATTTCCCTTTCTGATAAATGCTAAAAACTCATTAGATTAGCATGAAAACATGTCCCAGAGAGCGACAGAGTGATACAAATCTGTTAATAACCCCTAGGTTCGTTCGTTCGGAATTGTCCTTTAACATATTCAAAAACTCACCAAATTTGGCGGTCACATCAAGTCTGGTGAAAATTTATATATTTTAAGGGTTTCAGGAATAGGCACGCAAAAATGTCTTGCTAGCGCCCTCTACAAAATTAAAAGAATTGAGCCCCTGCAGTATGTTTAACGTAGACTCACGAACCTTGGTACACATATGTATCATGTCAAGACGCACAGTAAACGTCATTGGCGCCATACCCTAAACCCAACAGGAAGTCTGCCATTTTGAATTGAAAGTTCGAAATTGGTGTGATTTTAGCCATTTCCACATGTTGTACTTTAACGAACTCCTCCTAGAGATTTCATCCGATCAACTTCAAATTTTGTCTGTGCCATCTTAAGATGTTAAAGATGAAAAGTTACATCAAAACAGGAAGTGGGTGTAATTGAGTGTACATTATCCAATTGGCTGGAAACTTTTCAGGATTCATAAGACTAACTCTGAGGACATTTACCCGACAAAATTGACTCAAAGTCATAGCGCCCCCTAGTGGCAACAAGAAGTAGGCCTTAAAGTCAAGGTGCTATACTTTAACAAACTCCTCCTAGAGATTTCATCCGATGGACTTCAAATTTGGTCTGTACCATCTCAATACCTAAAAGATGAAAAGTTATTATAAGAAAAACTTTTCGTCAAACGGTGTGGGCGTGGCGTGGCGGCCATTTTGAGTGTTTAGTGATGAACGAGAAAGTGGCTGTAACTGGGAAATTTCAAGCAGATATTACAATGTACACTGGTACATTGTCATATCTGCTTGAAATTTCCCACAATCAACAAGAATCCAGGCCTGAGGACATCTAGAGGCCAATATTGACTTTTGGTCATAGCGCCCCGCCCCCGCTGGCAACAGGAAATAAGCCTTATATGACAACCATCATCTGATTTACATGAAACTTATGTGTGGTGTACAGTGATACTGAGCAGCCCCCTATACTTTAACCACACACACTTGAGTAAGTGTGTGTGCCCCTATCATAACATTTGAACCATTTAAGGTAGAGTCTTGTGTGAGGTGTCATTGAACTCAGCAGAGAGTTCCTTCTTCATTGCTTATTGTTTGGCCTGCCCCCTATGCTTAAGCCACGCCCCCTTTTCATAACTGGTGAACTATTTAAGGTAGAGTCTTATATGAGGTATCAATGAACTCAGCAGAGACTTCCTTTTTTATTGGTAAAGGTTTGCCCCGACCCCTATGCTTTGGCCACGCCTCCTTTCACAGCTAATTGGTGATGATTTGCAGTGTCTGATTGCCGCACAAATGCACGGTCGCAAGGAGTGGCATCTGCCAGTAACCCCGACGCGCGCAGAGGAGGGCCCCTCCAACGCTGCTTGCAGCTTTCATTTATTTTGTATCTATTGTTACGTTTTTATGCTTGATTTGCAACTTGCACTTTGGGGAACAGCATTTAGATCTTTGATATGAAAAATATCAAAATTATAGATATTTATCTGTATATCTGTATCAGTGTCTCTGTGTCCCAACCGGCAGCGGCAGATGGCCGCCCACCAAGAGCCTGGGTCTGTCTGATGTTTCTGCCTTTAAAAAGGAAGTTTTTCCTCACCAGTGTCACACAAAATGCTTGCTTGTGGGAAATTGTTGGGTCTTTGTAAATTATAGAATGTGGTCTAGACCTACTCTATCTGTAAAGTGTCCCGAGATAACTCCTGCCGTGATTTGTGAAACAACATTGAACTGAAATTAAATTGAATGATGAAATGACAATAAAGGAAATATTCTAATCCTGTTAACCATGCCACATGCTACCTGACTACACTTTAAGAACAAATATTACTGGGACCACTGAAGAAAATTGCAGATGAACATTTAAAATCCAGGAATTCACATTATAGACACTAGTGCTGACTATCCCTGTAACAATATGGCCACAATGTAGCACATTATCCATACACTGTCCAGCAGTTTCTACCTAGTCTTGTTTCTGTCTACTTTTTTTCTCTCCGTTAATGATCAGCACTTCAAAGCTGCCATTGAGCAGTGTCAGTGAGCTCCCAGGCCACAGTTTCTGCTGAGCCCAGATTTACATTAGAGCTTATTCATCTTAGCTACAGGTGGGCTGCCCCGCCAACTCCCAGAGGATGGCAGACGCTTCAAACACACCAAAACAACCTTCAAAAGGCTGCGTGTCATCAGCATTAATTTATGGACACTGAGGAATCAGCAGACTACTGTCATCTGAAACTCACTTTGAAAGAGAGAGAAAGGGCAGTAAAAACTACAATTTCATAACTTCTAATTATATCCCTAAGTCACCCTGGAGCTGAGTTCACCGACATTGACATTCTCAATGGTTTGTGTGCGTGTTGTGAGATTTTAACCACGTTTAATTTACCAGCTTAAAGTACCACATTACTGTGTTTGTGTTTGTTAATTATTTAGTTTTCATATATTTTTGTGTCTGTTTGCGAAAATACTGTACAGGAGTATGCATTGCTGTTGCTTAAAGTAGAGGCCAAACGTTATAATAATAATAATAATAATAATAATAATAATAATAATAATAATAATAATAATAATAATAATTAGGGATGCACTGATATTGATGTCGGCAATCAAAAAATTACTCCGATACTACCACACCCGTACCACCTCATAGCAACTTCACAACTACTTCTCCGTCGAGCAGGTATAGGCGACGGAAGAAGAGCAATTTTAAGGTATTTTAATCTATTCGCCTTAAACACTTCCAATTATTTTCATACTTGCTCTGCTGTAGTTTCTAAGTTTACCGGTGCCTGACGTCCCAACTAATAGTGCAATCAGGCAACACTCACGTGCTCCTGCGACAATCCACCAAATATAATGCCATGCTGCAGAAGGGAAGGGCTTCTTTTTACACCATGTTACGGTGGCCCTGAGAGGCCAATGCACTGCAACTTAAGATAACGCACGCAAATAGACCACAAAACGCAACATTAAGAAAACGCACGCAAATAGATCACAACACGCAATAAGAAGAAAATGCACGCAAATAGACCACAACACGCAATAAGAAAACGCACGTGGGTGATTCTCACGAAATCAGATTTAGGTGTCCAGCATCAGAATTTTTTAAATGCCCTTGAAGCCAATTTTCTTTTTGCTATTTTATTTAAATAGTTGTTGTACTACATTGACACTTTTATGTAAGCAGACCTTAATTAAGTAGTGTTGTATAATATGTATATACATTTTAAAACAAAATATGATTATCTAATTATTACTTAATTTGTAAAAAAGATAAATGTTGCTGTAATGAGAATGCCATTTTGGTAATGAGGATCAATGTTTTGGAAATGAGATTTAGTTCACAAAGGGTTTGATGCCTAACCCTATTTTACATATTTATAACACATACAATTTTTAAAAGAATATTTATTTCATAAACAGTGTTTCATTTTCTCATTTATCGTAAATATCACAGTGCCATGGCTTGTGTTAACAAGTGTTGTATACACAACACAACACAATCTTATGCTCATGAAGAATCATGTCACACTGTAGCACTAACAAATATACAACCACATTAGTATAAATATTATCATTCTAGTATAACATACTCACGTTCATGAGAACTTTTTCAATGTAACAGACACTTTGACTTCACTGAAGAAATATTAATTTTCCCACCGTTTCTGAAATCTCCTGCACTCACTTGCTATTTTTCGTTTCTTCGGTTCTGCCATTTTTGGGTCACTTGTTGCCAAGTTTTTCTTTGACTGCTCTTGTTTTGTGGAGAGGCTGTCTTGTTCAAGACAGTAGCTCCCTAGTGTTAAAACTAAGAAGTACAGTCAAGCACAAATTTCATATGCCATTATATTTTTTGAATTTTCTACGGGCTAATTAGAAATGGACCGTCGTTTGGATGTAGGGTGTCATTGTTGCAACCTATAACTGTGGGCTGTCACAGCCCAGAGTAGACAGGCAGATAGACACAGACATGAGATGAATGAGCATCTCAACCAATCATTAATCAGGACGGGCTATATGGGTGCAAGACAACTGCTATTCATACCATTTACAGAATTAAAAAAGAGATCTTTAAGAAAAATTGAGAGGCTGAAGATCTTGCCTTCATTTCTTTCTCTCTCTTTCTACCCACCAATTAGTGACCCAATGTGACCCTGCAGTATTCCTTTAGTACACTCGCTCCCATCCCTAGTTCTTCTACAGTATCTTCCCAGTGTAAGGAGATTCTGCCTTGGGAAACAGTTGGACCACTTAGTGTTGTCTTCTGACCAGGCTTGCATAATGATGCCAAGCAGGCAACAAGGACTTCTCAATGTGACGTAGTGGCAGGCTGCCTACTAAACACCAGAGCTGGAACAAAATGCTCTGCCAATGTCCCAAGGGACAATCAAGATGCATGCACATAACTGTATGTGCATGCATCTTGATGGTCAGAACAGGTTCACACGTGCTGTTTATTTCCTGTAGCACAGAAAAAATACTGTGATTGTTCTTCATAAACTACTTTTAAAGTCATTGGTGCATATCTGGTAGGCCTTCTCCCTTCCGTCTTGCTCATGATGTAGTGCTTTATCTATTAAGGTTTTAAAAGAATTTTACACTGAACCTATTAGCCAGGCTCAACCTTACAATGTATTAAAATACCTTAAAAACCTGAACCTAATCACCATCTCTGAGATGGGGCATTAGGGAACAAATTCACTAGTCACAAGGCAGGCAAGGCAAAAAGGGTTTCCTGACAGTGCTTTAAACTAAAGGTAAGAAACTGTAATCAACTGTTTAAGGTAGAAATGTGCATGTCTTCTTTTCACATATCTGGTGCAACAAACATTCTGTCCACCAGGTTTACTATACATATTTGTGGTGTTTTTGGCATTCAAGTCAATCGGACTTACGTTGTGAGTGGTGTTGCCTTCTAAAAATCTCTTTTTTTATCGTTAATTACAGCACCACCATGTGGCCAGTGGACTCATATTTCTTAGGGCCTTCATGCACATTAATGGAATGGCATTTCTATCCATCTTAGTTCTATGTGGCACACACACACACACACACACACACACACACACACACACACACAAACACAAACCTACAGACCCTGCAGAGTTTCCATAACTACAGCTCCATGTCAACAAAACATGTCCGTTGGCATGTGACATTTATATTCAACATAGTGAGAGACAGACAGAGGGGTCTCACTGAATGAATGAAACTAATTTAGCATAAAGGATGTACAACAACAACCACAGCAAAACGATGAGACGCTACTTTTCCTGGAATGCTTGGTGTCAAAATATGTCCAATCTTGATGAGCTGATTGATATTCATATGTTGCCTGGGGTTTTATTTAAAAGGTTAGCTCTCAGCTCTGAGAACTGTGCAGCAGATTCATTAGAAGGACATCGCTTTCAACAAGTCCATGAGGGTGGTCTGGGACAGTATTAATGGATGCAAATCTCAGACAGCATATCTAATGATATTGTGCTCAAAACAAAATCTGGAAAATGTACAGCTAAACAAACATGGGAGAATTACATAGTAACACTTTACAATATGGTACACAAAATGTAGGTAGTTACTGAGGAATGAATGAGGAAAGACTGGTTAGTTAATGAGAAGTTTCTGTGTGACTGGGAATCAAGAACAAATGATTAGTAACAGTAATTACTAGTAGTTACTGTATTAATGAATCATTAGTTAGTCTCATTAATTAATGAGAAGTCAAAAAAGTACTTGTGTGGTTTTTTGTGTGACTTGTATATTTTTGTGAGATTTATATATTTATATTTTAATTTTTTTAAGCACCATACACCAAGACAAATTCCTCGTATGCGTAAAAACCTAACCCTGATTCTGAGATGGTTTATCTGCTTGGTGTTGTATGTGTAGTGCATTCTGGAACGCATCAGCTGGCCTACAATGACTGATGATGACGACGACGACGATGAATGCTCTGTGACGGATAAGAGCCGCATCACAGGGTACCTTCGCCGGTTCACACTTCCCTCATATAATGAGTGATGTCGTTAAATGTATTTTAACGACAATTCATTTTATTTTTCTCATTATCTAATCCTATGCAAACAATAAATGTTTTATTAATAATAATATTATTTTATACATTTGTTACATTAAAAATGTACGCCTGTACAACCCTTATAGAGTCCTTTTTATATTCTTCAAACTATTAAAAAAAAATCAGAGTGCCATACTGTTTATCAAAAGAACCTGGCCAGTGTAGGTTTTCCAGCTACAAATATGTTCAGCCAGCTTTCTGTTCATAACCTGAAACAAGATGCTTTCCAGAAATCAAAATCAATGGCTGATAGTGTATCTGGAAAAAATACACTGGCCGGTTCTTAATTTCTATACTGCATAAATGCACTATGGCTCCTAAGCTTGTTTAGAACATTTTCTAGAAAACTGAATTGTATCTGTAATGATAAATCTAGTGTTGGCATCAGCTAATACTTGTCAGGTAAAATCTTGGTTGGCTTTGTTCTTCAAAGAATTGACAACCATGAGCAAAGTGTATAAAAAAAAACCGCATTCTCCATCATTTTGAGCATTTATATATTTCTATTTTGTAGCATCCAGTGTTGAACTGAAGGCACTCATGAAGTTCTGGGTTGGATGGGAGGCTCCTACAACTACCCTCACATTGGAGGTGACTGACTGTAGTCTGCCAAAGTCAGACTACAACGTCCACGTGCTTTGAGACTCTCCGTCTTCCTGTCCGCTACCAAGACTTCACTGTATTTTAGGAAGAACTGATTGCCTGCCTTCAAACATCTGACACTGGATTTGGATTGGTGTAATGGCAGTGCTAAAATGTAGCTAATTTCAAAGGCAGTTCTCATTCATGTTTTTGTTCAGAGTTTGTTCAGTCTTGGATATAAAATTAAGACCACGCCGCCTCCCTCCTTTACCTCCACAAACAGGGTGCGAATGTCTTCGAAGAATTCAATGAATGTCTCCCTTATCTTGAGTCCTTCTACGTTTTCCCATCACTCTAAAATCTCTGATGCAGCCCGTTTGCTCTCTTTAGTCTTTTTTGTCATCTTTCTGACACCTTCAAAACCTTTTTTTTTTATTTCAACATTTCCCCCGATGTGACCACGTTTCATTGTCTCCTGGGTTGTTTGTTGTCAGTTAAACTTTCTACTTGTTTTTTTTTTTTTATTGGACTTATGTTTTGTTGTGATTTGTCACCATTGTGCAATACTGTACGTGTTTAATATTCATAGAGGCTGATGTTGCTGGTGAAAGTTATTATGATATTGTATTTTTTTGTTGTTCCAACACCCCAGATGTTTCAAGATTGTATTGTATCACACTACAACAAAAAGAATACAATCTACATCTTTGGTTTGAATATTCATTATGACATTAAGAGAGCTTAAAGTCCGCTGCTAGCACTGCTTGAGGAAAGCTATGCTTCCTGCTACCGCTGGGATTCCTAACATGTCTACTGGTCTGATTTGATTAAATAGTTTAAACTTATTTCTTGCATCACTCGTCTTTAGAGTTTGCTACACTTGGTTAATAGGCTACTGTGAATGGACAGTGAATGAACTGATTGTTAATTCACATGAAAAGATGATAGTGCTCTAACATGAGAAAACCTCACTAATTCAGAAATATTATTTGGTTTAGTGTGAAAAGAAATTATATACTGTAACATCGCTTACAAACCAGTTATTAGCAGGGGCACTATTCTTTAAATAAAAGTGTTCTTGTTGTTACCCACATGTATGTAGAGAATGTGTGTGTATTTGTGCTACAATTGCATCGAATCAGATCCTTTACTTTGCTGAGTAAGTTTTACTGTAAGCCTAGTAGTGCTGGACATACAGGACAGTAGATGTCTGAGCCATGAGATTGGGAGTGTCCCAGGGGATTTATGGCTGCCCTTAGTGCTGCCATTTGTTAATCACTAAGTACATCGCCCATGACACACCATGGTGTGGCTAACCATCGCAGTGTTGTGCTAATGCTGGGAACAGGCAAATTGATCTTTATAGTTGTATCCGTATGATGTGACAGCCTAGGTTACTATTTCACCAGGTCCGAGGACTAGAGGGATGTGTTAAGTAGACCCCATAAAGTTATCCTACAACTGATTTTAATACTGTACTGTATGTACATGTTTTGAATTCATAAAATTTAACAATACAGTGTTAGGGACAGATTAGATGGACAGAGACTTGAGACTTGACTTGGACTCGAGCTCAAAGACTTGAGACTCGACTTGGACTTGCAAAAAATGACTTGTGAACATCTCTGGCACACTGTAGGATATTCTGGTCACAGCACACCCGCTGCGCCGATTCTCCGACCAATCTCCCGCTCCATTGTCCCCTCAAACGCGAACAAGACCTCAAGGATCTTGAACTCCTTCACTTGGGGTAAGGAATCATTCCCTACCTGGAGAAGGCACTCCATCGGTTTCCGGCTGAGAAACCATGGCCTCAGATTTAGAGGTGCTGATCCTCATCCCAGCCGCTTCACACTCGGCTGCGAACCGATCAAGTGAGTGCTGAAGGTCACAGGCCGATGATGCCATCAGGACCACATCGGCTGCAAAAAGCAGCGATGAGATCCCCAGCCCACCGAACTGCAACCCCTCCCCACCCCGACTACGCCTCAATATCCTGTCCATAAGTACTACAAACCGGATTGGTGACAAAAGGCAGCCCTGGCGGAGACCAATCCTCCCCTATACCAATAGCTACCAATAGCCAATCAGAAAATAGCACTATTGTATCTGGGTAAGATTTAACGCAATAACCAATGAAAAAAACACACTTCCCTAAACGTTCGCTCA
Source organism: Sander lucioperca (assembly GCF_008315115.2). Lineage (NCBI taxonomy): Eukaryota > Metazoa > Chordata > Actinopteri > Perciformes > Percidae > Sander > Sander lucioperca. The sequence continues at coordinate 30,949,856 of NC_050179.1, read as the reverse complement.
TTCAGAGACCACAGACCCAAATGGGGCTCTGTGTCTGTCAGACGGTCTGAGATCTACCGCATCAGCAGAGCAATCACGTAATGCACAGCAAACTATGGTGCAGGTAGATTATTTTCTGAAATATAGTGACTATTATAGCTTTATTTTTCTCAAAATATCACGACTCCTCCAAATCTCAGAGAACACAGATATATTTTGAATGTGCACAAAGTTTTGAACATGAGCAGAAATCTTGCTCAAACTTAATATTACAGTCCTAATTAATTCATTTTAATTTATTAATAAACCCCTGGTTATTAATACATTAAAATGAATTAATGTATCATTGAGGTGAATAATTGTCATATGCACATTTAAGGAGGTTACTTCCTCAACAACTCCCTTCTCTTTTGCGTCTTGCAAAAGAGAAGGGAAGAGTAAATTATGCCTAGGCGACGTGTGTGGTGACTCATATAATTAGAAACTTCGATCTATAGGAGACTAAAGAGCAGAGCACAGCACAGCACTCTGTGTCTCTATGTGTGTCTCTCGCTCTCTCTCTGTAATAAAAACCAAATGTTTTTCACAACGCGCAACTGTCTCCGTGAGAGTTTAGGACGGCACAGCACACGGGGACAACATATGGCCATATGTTGCTCAACTACTACTCTTTCATGGCAACTACAGTTGCAGTAGCCACGCACCAATACAGCGCAGCACAGCGCATCACGGCAGAGCAGAGCACACCACAGCTCCTACAAACATATCTCTATGCTAGAAAGATGCGTTTTGGCCTCCACAGATCTTCTTATGATGTGTTAACCCTGTTTCTGTCACTTAAACAGCTTGACAATAGTTTCTCAATAGCAGTTCCTATACACATATGTCTATGCAGGAAAGTTGCACTCCACATAGCTTCCTACGATGTGTTATCCCTGTTTCTTTCACTTGAACAGCTTTACAGTATTTTCTTAGCAGAAGTTCCTATACACATATGCAGGAAAGATGATTTGGACCTCCATAGGGTTGTTTATGATGTGTTAACCCTTTTTCTGTCACTTAAACAACTTTACAATAGTTTCTCAGCAGAAGTTCCTATACACGTATCTGTATGCAGGAAAAATGCATTTTGGCCTCCCCAGAGCTTTTTATGGTGTGTTATCCCTGCTTCTGTCACTTAAACAGCTTTACAGTAGTTTCTTAGCAGAAGTTCCTATACACATATCTCTATGCAGGAAAGATGCATTTGGGCCTCCACCCAGCTTCTTATGATGTGTTAACCCGTTTTCTGTAACTATTAAAATGTTGGACTGTCTGCCAATATTTGCCACCAATGGGCACTGCAACTACCTGAAATCGGCATATTTCTACCTCCAAGAAATGGGACTACCTGATGCATTGACAAGTTTTCCAGGGGTATTCCATGTGATTGCCACAGCAACCAGTACTGGCAGGCCTTAGCTCTGACTTTGTCATCGAGCAGACATTAATGCGATCCTTGACCCACGGAAGTAGAATGACTGAAGAAATGCGAGCATTGAGGACCATGCCTACACCCATCACATCTAAATACAACAACGCCATGCAGGAATCCAATGACCTCACCTACATGACAAGCGAGCAGCAAAGAAAAGCAAGGATGAAAAGAGCTCACTCTGATCTAGAAATGATTAAGGAAAAGCTTAGGATTTGCACACCATTCTCTCCAGACCCATCTCTGAGAAACATTGTAACTGGTGTTGTTGCCAAAGAGGAGGTGAATGTGCATGAATGGCTGGTTGATTTGTGTGCAGTCCCGGCTTCGGGCGGCCCAGGACGCGTCTCGCTTTCTTTCCTTCCCAGCGCATAACCTTCATCGGTGGGGCTCTAAACGGTGTCACTATGTGGGCCTGTCCATCGCTTCAGAGCATGAACGACAAGGGGGCAGGATGTTCTCTACGGCCAGTTTCTTTGCCTCGTGGGCAAGTTGACAGCTGCCTCGGCTGTCGTTCCCTTGGCTTTCTGTCTCTGCGCCCCCTGAAGGGATGGCTGAATGGTTTCCACTAGGTTACCAAGTGGTAACCCAACCTCCCCTCCGCCATTCCGTTATTGTGGCGGGTCCCCCGCGGCCGTCTCCCGGCGCGTATGGCGCCCTTTCCCCTTTATGTTTCTCTAAACCCAACCTCCGCCATCCCGTTATTGTGGCGCGTCCCCAACGGGCCGCTTTGCGGCCGCCTCCCGGCCGCCTCTCGGCTTACAAAGCATCATTTTCGGCCGTTTCCCAGCCGTCTCCCGGCGTCCTTTCCCCGAGAAAATAACGTGACATTTACACGAACTGCCGTGAGACTGCATATCCATAGTCCTTTATAATTCTTCTTCATCTTTTATAGCCTATATTTATACTTTTTACATGTATATACTTGTTTATTTACCAACTTCTATTATTTATATTCCTTTAAATGTCTTGATGCACTCTCTGCTTTGGGGAGAAAAACTGCTCCATTGTGCATTCTCCTTTTATATACACTTATCTTTAGGCCACGAGTTACTATCTTGAGGCCACGAGATACTATCTTGAGGCCACAAGATAGCTATCTTGAGGCCACGAGTTACTATCTTGAGGCCACGAGATAGCTATCTTGAGGCCACGAGTTACTATCTTGAGGCCACGAGATAGTTATAATTAATGTTTTTTGACAAAGTGGGACCGGGGGGCTCCGTACCATTGCCTCTGCATACAGAGCAAGTGGTCAATGGTGGTCAGTGGTCTGGAGTGACATGTCACTCTACCAAGAGTGTCTCCACGTCGTGGACGACTGGAGAGGTGTGCCCTGGGAGGACTCATGGCGTCGCACGTTCTCACGTCATTCATTGGGCGTGGTTCTCCGGCTGAGGGCCTCTGCTGCATCCTTGTGTGTTGGGTACGCAGGCTTCCTCGTGACTCTATTGATATGAGTCATCCAGTGTGAAACACTGCCTCTGGAATAGTAAGGATGAAATAGAACGAAAGTTACGAATGTAAATACAGTTCTATGAATCCTGGATGACCGCCAGAGTTCTTGGTCACTCGGAATCTTGCGAACAAAGGAGAAGATTCTGAAGGAATGAGCTCAGGGTGACACCGGAACTTAATACCTTGTCTAGGTCACCCCGAGGTCACAGGTGACTTTGTTGATATAAATACTCGACCTGCACAAGCGCAATATGGAATATATTCAGTGTGAAACACTGACTCTGGCGGTCATCCAAGATTCATAGAACCGAGTTACATTCGTAACTTTCGTTAGAGGTACTGAGCGTGGCATCCCTGTTTTGACAAATTTTACAGTATGACACAGTTGTATGTATTCTTTGTTGGAATCAAAAAAAATGGTTATGAACCACAGAAACCATTAACACTAGGCAAAACGATATGAGAAAGGAGAAATATGCAATTACTTTGAAATTGTATTATAAAATTGTTATTGTATTCGCCCTTATTTTTCACATTAAACATGCTTGTAACCAATTGCTTTAAAAGTCAATTGTACCTGTAATCGCCGCCATTTTGAAAATGGGGCTTTTCTTGGAGTCAACTTTGGTAAACTTTTAGGATGTTTTTAAGTACATCTGATACTGAGAAATCTTTTGTTAGAAAATTTTTGGGGTCAAGCCATATTTGCAGCTGACTACAATGTGTTATCCATGTTTCTGTCACTTAAGCAGCGTTACAGTAGTTTCTCAACAGAAGCTCCTACAAACATATCTCTATGCAAGAAAGATGCATTAGGGGGTCCACAAGGCTTTTTATATGTGTTAACCCTGTTTCTGTCACTTAAATAGCTTTACAGTAGTTTCTTAGCAGAAGTTCCTATACATCTCTCTATGCAGGAAAGATTCGTTGTGGCCACCCAACTTCGTATGATGTTTTTCTGTCAAACAGCTTTACAGTAGTTTCTCAGCAGAAGTTCCTATACATATATCTCTATGCAGGCAAGATTCATTCCTCATGTAAATGGGAAACTGAAGACAGCTCAGTCTTTTTTGGTGTCTGATTTATATATTTAATTTGCTTGTTCGTGATTTAATGTGCTCTTTTAACATTGTTTTAACCTCAACACCTGACGGATTGAGAATTTCTCGTAATGAGAAATCTGACATAACCACATTTGTTAATTACAGTGTGGCTAAAATGTCCTCACTGAGGCGGCGTCTGTAATCAGCCCTGCCTCTGACTCTATGAAACCTGACAACTTGCATGCACGGCTCATGTTACTACAGGGCCTGATGAAGAATGCTCAAAACGGTTCTTTAGAGACATGAGAGTTTGACAACCTCACATCTGATTTGGACCTATAATGACTGTGTTGTAGCTGCATGCTTGACTGACAACCAAAATCATTTTTTTTTAAGTGCCCAACTCCTTGTGTTTTTTCTACATCTCTCAAGGTTTGAGCACCAGCTCTTTTCTTTGTCGGGAGAAAGTGTTTCTATTGGTACGGTTCTGTTTTCCTTTAAACATTAACTGAAAGCAGCTTTTTCAGTTTAGTGTTAACGATTAGGATTTTTACTTGAGCCTGTCACCTAAAATGTCTGTACACGTTCCTGATGTCACTGTAAAACTTTTTGCTGCAGAAGGCTATGAAGCTTTCTTTTTTTTCTTCCAATACTCCAGTTTGTTCAACCGAAGATTTTTCTGGGTCATATGATCACAGTTGAAGGCAAAATCCATCTCACCCAAACATATAAGTAAGTAACTGGAACTTTCCCAAACATATCATTTAGAAAAATGATTGTCCTACTGGGAATATGCGACTATTACATACGTTTATTTCTATTTATGCAATTATGGAAGCTCCATTGAGCTACCTGGGCAAGGTAAGGGTCTCAGTTCCCATCAAACAAACTCTTGGATGCCCGAAGTTGATGAAGCGTTCGTGAATATGACAGTGGCTTTGCAAGTCTTCCCCGACGCTGGGACTGCCAGATCCCTAAAAACAGTTTATGCAGACCGTTGACAAGCACAAGAGTTGCGTGACCTCTGTGTTGCTGCAACACCACGGCGACAAACTCTGTCCGTTTGCAGATTTCTCTGCTAAACTCGATTCTTCCGCTCGAAGCATTCAATTACGTCCTGTTCCACATGCTGTGTCACACATTTTGTGGGCGCAGAATGGAAAAACTATTTATCTGTGGCTAGGTACCTTAGATATTACTAGTCTGCTAGATTAACAGAACTAGCTCCCTTGGACTCTGGGAAGCCAAATGAAAAAGATGATTTTTTTAATTTTTGATAGAAAATACTGTCAGGCATGTGTCATGTCAAAACAGACAGCTAGTTTAGTAGCCAAAGCCCTACTCAATGAAATAATTCCAAAATGGAGAATTCCTACCAAAATCTCAATGCAACATGCCTACCCTTGACAAAAGCTCTGCCTCTCATACTGAGGGTTATGAAAATGTGCACGCGCAAGCGACTTAACCTGAACCCTTTGAGATTTTGTTTACAGCACCTCCACACATTGGACTTGGGCGAAGCGGACACCCACCAGACACACCATTGTGTGAGGAACAACTGGTAATGTATTGTATTTCACTGCAAAAAGGCACCATGACATCTAACAACCACGAGAGCAGTAGGAGACACTCAGTGAGGTGATTGGTAACCCCTCACTGTAGACTAGGCTTACAGAGCAGCAAGGACATAGCACTACACACACACCCAGAGAAAAGAGAAAAACATGAGTTGTGGATGGAATTTAGGAATTTAATTCAGTTGGTGTATCAGGAAATGTAAAATGAAAAGTACATTTCACTGTTCAAATTTGAATTGGATTGATGAGTGGATAAAAATAACTTTGGCTTTAGGTAAAGCCTGACATAAACATCAGTAAACTATTTTTGGGTAAATACGAGTAAATATGAGGGGCTGAGAAGACTTCCGGGAAAACTGGTTTACCTTAATTTGTATTTTTCTAGTCTTTTGCAGTTGCTGCATCGTTCTTGGTGACCTGTGGAAGTTGTGTGAGGTTTAGTACTGAGATGGTTTGAAACCATGATGATTAAAACCATGTATCAACAACTTTAACACGGAGATTATGATTAAGACTTAACATCTAAATGAAAATGTTTAGTTGGATGTACATTATGAGTAATGTACTGAGACAATGGTATACACATATTCATTTAATATTTACTATATATATATATATATATATATATATATATATATATATATATACATGTAACAATATTTTTGAATCAATGATGACATAGATCAGACTTAGAAAACGCAGTGTGTTTAAATGCATCAGCTCATAACAGCCGTTCCTTTTTGCAAATGTAAGCACTCATTTGTTCCCCTCGTAGTTAAGCTCATAAATGAGCATATGCCCATGAATTTTATTAATGTAAATTTGTAACTGAATGTATGTATGAATATGAATGTAGGAATTGCTGCATTTCTTTTTTTTTTTTTTTAATGGGTAAGGACTTTTTTAAGGGTACTAGCAGCTTTTAGAATATGGTAATTTGTAATTTGCACAGCTATTTGAGTAGCCAGGATGTTTCATGTACATTTTGTACATGAAACATCTTTTTAATCCTGTGATGTGTGTCTATGATGTTACTCTTGCAGCAATTCTCTCTGTGTCCAAAACGAATTTCTCCTTAGGGAGACTAATAAAGAGACTTTGACTTTTACTTTGAGAAAGGGACTACACACACACACACACACACACACACACACACACACACACACACACACACACACACACACACACACACACACACACGTTTGTTTCACTATCTTTGTGGGGACCCATCATTGACATAATGCATTCCCTAGCCCCTTACCCTAACCTTAACCATCACAAGTAAATGCCTAACCTTAACCCTTACCCTCACTGTAACCATAACCTAATTCTAACCTAATCCTAAATCCAGTCCAGCATTTTGGGCCCCACAAGGCTGTGCAGACCCCACAAGTATACTGTATTCCCCGGTTTTTGGACCCCACGAATATAGTAAACCAAGCACACACACACACACACACACTCTGTTTGAACCGATAAAGGTACAAGGTCACAGTAAACTATCTCTCTGTTCAAGATTTGTTGTCCCTTGTCAGTTGAGATGTACGGGGTATGTGACCTCAGGGTGATAGTGGGGCAGGGGGGGAGAGACGAAGTGGCTCCACGGTGTCTCTTGTGATTTAGATTGTCTTTTATGTCTAAATTTGCTTGTGAGAGAGTCATGTTTAGACCAGAACATGTTTTCTTTCTTTCCCATTTCCTTGTTGTGTATATAAGCTCAGTGTGCCTGTTCACTTATAGAAGAGACTCTTTCACACTGAGCTGATGTGCCTTTTGTGAACTTGTGCTATTCCTGTAACTTGCAAGTTTATAATAAAATACAAAAACCTAACTTGGTTTAGACTGTCTTTATTAGTGGGAATGCTGTTCAGCAGCATTCCAACTATTGTTATTCTGTTCTTTCTTTATTCTTATTCCCTCTTCCGTACGTTTTTTGGCTCTCTGTAACTTCAGCATACGTTCAGCTATTAAAAACCATTCAACTTTTAAAATGTTCAGCTCTTTCAGCTAATGATGGGACTTCAACTTTTTTTCTACTATTTATACTTTTTAAAATATTAAGCTTTTTATGACTTTTTTTTAACATTGAAGTCAATGAGAGCAAGCTTCAAATCCTTAAAATCTTCTTCCGCTCCCAAAATTTTCAGCTCCTTCATACTTTCACCTACAGACGCCAAACAAACTTTAAAATGTTCACAAAATATTCAGTTATCCGGCTCTGTCTTTTCAGTTTGATATGTATTACAGTTTTTGTGAAAAAGTTGTTTAAGTTTAGTGATCATTTCAGGATTTTTCTGCGTTTCTAGTTAGTGTGTATTGCGTCTCCTAGAGTGGATGATGTCATCGCCAGAGCACAGAACGTTCAAAAAAATATCTTTGTCCCCTCTCTATAAATTGCTCTCACGCCCACAATATCTACTTGTCATACACAATTTATACATCAAAACGTAGGTATTTTTGTCTAGTTTCAGGCAATGTGCTCAGTTTTGTGATATGCCTTATACTTTTGGCTCGATGAGCTTCCAAATGACAAGAGTTCCACATCTCTGTCCATCCACTGCCCTGTTTAACATTCTTCACATTTCTGAGCGAAACGCAGAGCGAACCACTTTTTTAAATCGCTGATATGCCCACATTTTTAAGTTTATCAACATAAATTTTACATGAATACGTTCACAAAGGTCTTGTGGTGGTCACGATTACATCATTTCACCAATAGAACTTATCGTTTTAGCAGTCTGAGGCTTTATTTCAGAGCTTGCTCTGTGTCTTTGAATAGCTCCAGTGGGGCACAGCTGACAGTTTCAGCAGGTGACACGGTCGTAACCTGATTAAAGATCAAAGAGATCTCATCACAGACTTCAAAGGGTGTTTATCAACATGGTCACAGGTCATTAGTAGCCATGACAACCCTTTCACAGACAGTCAACTTGAATACTACAGGCAGTAATATGAACATTAGTCTATATCTTGTGCGTTCCACTTCTGTCTGACTGTCTCTGTCTCTCTGTCTCTCTTTTTTTTTATTTTATTCCCTCTTCCGTACGTTTTTTGGCTCTCTGTAACTTCTGCACACGTTGAGCTATTAAAACCATTCAACTTTTAAAATGTTCAGCTCTTTCAGCTAATGACGGGACTTCTTCAACTTTTTTTCTATTATTTATACTTTTTAAAATATTAAGCTTTTTAACACTTTTTTTAAACATTGAAGTCAATGAGATCATGCTTCAAATCCTTCAAATTTTCTTCCGCTCCCAACATTTTCAGCCCCTCCATACTTTCACCTACAGTTCTAAATAAAGAACCTACTGTTCTCTCACACTGTCTCTCACTCATTAGCATTAGCTGGTGTGGTGATCAATGATCAAAGACAGGCTTTATAAAAGGAACATTTTCAACTATACAGATGATAGTGTAGTGGATATTGTGTATGTCTTTGGTGTGGGAGATCAAGGTTTGAAACCAGCTGTGATACATCAGTCAATATGTCCCTGATTGAGATGTTATTTCACTTTTTTTCAATTATTCTCACTTCAACTTATTCTTACGGATTTAAGCTATTCAAACAGTTTAGCTTTAGCAATTCAGCTATTCATGTTTTATTTTGGCTCTCCTCTCTTTCTCTCCTCTCTTCTCTCCTTCTCTCTGTCCTCTCTTTCCTTTTGTTTAGCCCCATTCTTTTTACCTAATATATTTCACATCTCATATCAGCTAGATTGATGCTTTATCGTTCTATGCAGTGTCTGATAATAATACAAAGTATTTCTTCTTTCAGCCGTTTTAGGTAATTCATTTCAACTTTCATCTTTGACAGTATTACAGTTCAGCTTCAAGCTTTTCTAACAATGTATTTTAGCTCTTCACTTGGGTAATGCAGTTTAGCTTCCAACTCTAACAATTTTCCTGATTTTTTTAGCGTGTAGTGCATTTAAGCTTTAAGATTTTTCGTACTATTTGTTTCATATTTCTGCATTTGTGAGTGATTATCAGTTAGAAAATAAACTCAGACCTCACAATGTTCTACATCTTTTGTCATTATTCAACTTTTGAAGCCAACAGTTCAGTTTAGCATAAGCTTTTAACTTTTTAATGAAATTCATACGTATTAAAACGATTTCCACTTTTTCAACTATTCTCACTACTTCAACTTCTTCTTACTGATTTAAACTATTCAACCAGTTTAGCTTTAGCAATTCAGCTATTCAGCATTCCCACGCATTTTCCGCAGGAAATGCATTTTCTAGTTTTGTTTCACTTTCCTATTTTCCTTTGGTCCGAAATACTTCCACCACAAACACCCTGTTTCTGTCACTTAAACAGCTGCAGTGGTTGCTCACCAGAAGTTCCTTTACGCATGCGTTTTGGCGTCCACATAGGTTCTGATGATGTGTTAACCCTGTTTCTATCACTTAAACAGCTTTACAGTAGTTTCTTAGCAGAACTTCCCATACACATAGCTCTGTGCAGAAAAGATTTTTGGGCGTTTGGGCCTCCACAGAGTTTCTTGTAATGCGTTTCTTACCAGAAACTATGAAATACATGTTTCTCTTCAAGAATAATTCAAATCATGATGTAAAACCCTATTTCTGTCACTTAACCCTTGTGTTGTCCTTCGTGTCACGGGGACTTGTTTAGTTTATTCACTTTTTGTATTAGCCTCGCGTTGTGCTTCGGGTACCGTTGCCATAGGCCCGCGTGTAGCTCCCGCAGATATATCTCTTGCAGCCACCGCACACGGTGTGTGTTTTGCGGTCCAGCAGCTCAGGCTTGTTTTTGCGCATTGTGTCCACCACGGTGAAGTGCCTCTCATCGAGGAGCTGCTGGGCCAGTTTGTAAGAGGTGAAGAAGTTGTTGCACGTGACGTTGCGCGGGCCACTCAGCCCCTTGGTTACATCCAACACCACCCGGGGCCCTGAGTCTTCTATTTGCCGTGTGACAAACAGGGGACTATGACTATGTCGTCGACGTGCATGGCAGCGTACTCTGTGGGTCCCGGGCTCTGTGGAGGAGTAGCGCCTCGGTCTTGTTCTTGTTCTTCTTGTTCTTCTCTTTCTACTTCTTCTTTGGTGCCACGGTGATGAGTTCGATGATACGTTTCCGAGGACCATTCGATTTTGCCTTTTCTTGACACAAACTTTTCCCTCTCTTTCTCTTCACTCTCTTCGTCTTCCTCTCCCCTTCTTGTCCACGCTCTTGTTCTGCGTTTACTCCTTGTTCTTGTCATTGTTGTCGTCTTCGTCGCAGCAGTCTTTTTCTCTTTTTTTTTTCTTTTTCTTTTCCTTTTCTTTTTTGTCTCTGTCCTCTTCTGACACACATAACATCGAATACTGGCCAGGGTCCCAGAGACCCGAAGTCCAGGGCCACGGTAGCAGAGAAATACGATCGAATACAGGCCGGGGTCCCAGAGACCCGAAGGCCGACGCCGCGGTAATAGAGAAATACCATCGAATACAGGCCATAGTCCCCGGGACCTGAAGTGCCAGGGCCACGTTAGTAGACATGACATGAAATGAAACAAGCATGGGTCCCAGAGACCCGAAATCCAGGGCCACGGTAGCAGAGAAATACGATCGAATACAGGCAGGGTCCCAGAGACCCGAAGGCCAAGGCCACGGTAGTAGAGAATTACGATCGAATACTGGCCCGGGTCCCCGGGACCTGAAGAGCCAGTATTAGTAGACATGACATGAAATGAAACAAGCGTGGGACCCGAAGGCCAATGCAAAAAGTCAAATAAAGGTGAGGTCAACGTGCAAAAGCGTGGCTTCCCTGATACGTGACTGTCAAGTATTGTCTCCCTCTACAACTGAGCAGCCCTTGCCAGGTCTGGTATGGTCTTCCAATCTATAAATGGAGTAAAGATTTCAACACAGAAAAGGCCATTAACCAAACATTTTAACAAGGACCACTAACAGGGTGTAACAAGTAGACTACAAACCCTCAGTTTTATAGAATCAGAAGGTCCTGAAGAACTTGTTGGCTGATTCTGCAAAGGTGCAATCTGTGAGGATGTGCCAGATGGTCCTTCCATTGCTTCTAAATCCACTCCACTGCTGTCAAATGAGTGATCCTCCGGAGTTGATGGCCTGAACGACATAATATCTGTCTTTTAGCTTTCTCTATTCTCTGAATATGGTCAAGGCAGATTCCTGGACCCTCTAACTTGTGCATATGTCTGCTAATAAACATCCAATTACAAAAGGAAAAATTGTTATGAATCAAGGCAAAACTACATCATTGCAGGCACTGGCATGCATCTCAATGACATCAGCAGGGTATACTACTTGGCAAATGGGACAAACGCTCTCGCGACTGTTGAAGCTGAAAAAAAGACATAAATACAGTAATCAGCGTTAACTTAAAAGAATATTAACTCAAATCTTAATGTTAGCAAGGCACCACTTTCATTACTATGTATAGATTATTTTGATAAAAATGTAAGCCAAAACTTGAGAAATTATATGATCAAAAATTGTTTTGAAATTGTACACTTCTAATGATCTGTGCAAGCAGGGGAGACATACCAACAACAACATTGTGGTAATTTGGAAACAAAACACAACCAGGATGAGAAAAAAAATAAAGAAAATCAGTCCCATGGTTAGACTACAGGAACATCAATCAGAATAACTGAATTATCATGCTTATTCTTAACTTTTTTTAACAACAACAAACAATCCAGCCCACATTAATCAATATAGCATGAAAACATGTAAAGTTATTCTTTTAAGAGTGTGATGTCAATGTACTTATACTTACTGTTCTGACTGCAGGATACAGACGAAACATCCTGATCTTGTTTTTCATCAGCATTCTCATTGTTTTCCTGTTAAGTGGATCAGGTTAACATTATCAATGACATCACTTAAGCAGTTTTGCGGTGTAGCCTTCAGACTCAGGCGGGATCAACGCATTTGGTGCTTGTTAATTTTCAGCCCTGGAAGATGGTCAGATTGTCTAGCAACACTGAATTAACAAATACAGTTTTAACTTGTTTTTCAAAAGTCCATTTCAGATGTGTCACACAATGTCAAATCATGCTGTATCTGCTTACCAGTTGCCTTATGAAACAGCCATCCACCAGACAAAGTAAATAGTAAAGGAGTAAATAAAACTGAATATTTGTGGCCTTTGTGCTGCTGAAACCATTTTAAGTAGCGTAGGAAATATGCGTTTGCCACTGGTTCATTCTCTTCGAAAAAGAGCAGGAAAAGACCTGTGAAGTAAATTGAAAGGCATGTCATACAAAATCTGAACGGCTCTACATATATATATATATTATATACATTGTAGACACGTACTTTTTCTAACTTTGATATCTCCTGCTGCACATTGGCCTGTCTCGCTCGTGATTCCTGAAAAGTTCCCTGGCTCTGATGCTGGCCCTGAATCTGAACCTGAACTTGGCTCTGGCCTGGAACCTCAACCTGCCCTTGACTGACACTTGCTGATAAGAGAGCCAGCAAGTTCCGTGCAGCAGTCTCAATATTGGCATAGTCCGACTTCTGGAAACACATACATACAAACAAGAATAAAGAAAGATTTGAATGCTTTTTTTTTTTTAATTAGCATAAAAGCAATTTTCAGCAAAATAAATACCATCTACTAAGTGAGAGAACTTAAACTGATCATTTAAAACTCAAATCCAAAGGAAGCATGTTAGTATGCACACATTTTATCTGTCCACACTAACTTAGATATAATTAATAACCAACAACTTAGCAATATTGTAACGGGCTGTGTATTCACTGTGGTTGTTTGTGTTCAGTCTGGTTGTACTGCAGTGTATGGGTTGCGAGAAGTCTGAGGTGTGGCGTTGTCAGAGGCTGTGAAGCCTGTTAGTCAGGATGTTTGCCATGGCAACGGGGTGTGTGAGAGAGCACCTGTGATTGGTGCATGGTTCGTTGTTGTGGGGCTCCGGTGAGTGAGAGTTAGGAGAGACGTTGAGTGCTAATGTTGATAGCGATATCTGTTTTATTGTTTTGGCGTTGGCTACGGCCTAGTTGGCTGGTCTTTATTCTCCACAGCTTGAACACATTCAAGCTGTGGAGAATAAAGACCAGCTAAACCAGCTCCTGCTTCTTAGCTAATTATTCCGGGTCGCTACAATTATTATAAAAACTTAATTGGGTGAACAAATTATGTTGGAATTACACATCTGAAAATGTGATACATAAATAAAGTGGATTGGATCTGAAGTTATCAGCCTCCCGTTATTTTGTTATTTCAGTGACTTAACACGACTCCTCAGATGGTGCTCAAACAAATGTGTGTGACCGAGGTCGTCTTCACTTCAAAATTCTGTCTTAAGACCAAGACGTATCAAGTGTAACGTTATAACGTTATATGAGACCATAGTTTAATTTAGTTAAGTTAGAAACAGAATAAAAAGTTAAGTTAGCCAAATCGGTGTAAGCTAGGTTAGCTCCTGCGGTACCATAAGCTACATATATATATCATCCTACCCACGACAGACATTTCTGGAGTTTAGTTATTTGATTTTTCACCAGCAACGACTGCAAACTCACCTGTTGGCTGCTCATTGTGTTCATTTACACCCCCACACTAGCGTGTCTTCTTCTCTTCTCTTTCCGTGTCCGTGCGATTCCAAGTCAAAGGCGGCGGCAAGCAAGTCGGTAGCTCCTGTTGTCGTGTGTGTGTGTGTGTGTGTGTGTGTGTGAGGTTTTGGCATGATTCTTACTCCATAGGAACACACTTGGAATAAAAAAAAGGCACCGAGTCTTAATTTTCGAGGTTCTGACAATGATCACAAAACAATGGCAGCATTAGCCTTTATATTATAAACATACAATGTTCTAAATCTCTCTGCCCAGAACACTAAGCTTTACTGTATGTTGTCCATCAAGTTTGTCCAGCGGACTTTCCACGTAGAACAGAAACGGGTTAACCACTTGGCCAGGGGTTAACGAAACAAATCCACCCGGGCAGGGTTTGTGGAGCAGTTCAGAGTCGACTCTAGAGAAATGCGTGGTTCTCTCTTCTGCAGATTTGAAACACTGGTTGCGTTGGGGTCCGTATAGGGTCCAAGATGCTTGTCAGAATCACCGAAATAAATCCACTTTTCTTGGGAAATGGAGCTATTTCAAAGCAAATGTTCGCTTGTGTGTCAACCTGTAGTGACCGAAGACTTACAACCGACCCAGCCGTTCCCCGTGCTCCGCTAAAGCCATGTGCATCATTTGAAGTAAATAGCCCCACCAGCACCCCCAATGTGCTGTGAGGGGCGAGGGCCCGTTCAACGCAGGTGGTTGGTTTTGCCCGCCCCCCTATGCTTAAGCCATGCCCCCTTTCATAACTTATGACCCGTTTGATGTAGACTATTGTGTGAGGTATCATTGAGCAGCAGAGAGTTCCTGTGATGCGGTGCAGGGAATTAGAGGACCCAAATGCAGAGATACGGCAGGCAGGCAGGAGAAGGTTTGAGCTCGAGAATTTATTAAACACAAAAACAGGGAGCAAACCAAAGGCGATCCAAAACTGAAGCAGGCAGAAACAAGTCCAAGAGTCCAAAGGGCAAAAACTAATGTCTTGTCTCTGGACTGAGAGACGGAGACCGGCAAAGTCTCAGGGGCGGTCTCAGGGGTGCCAGAGACCGGCAAAGTCACTGGGAGGCTGGACGTCAGCCAGGGTTCAGGGAGGCTGGACGTCAGCTGGGGGTGAAGGAAGCTGGAAGTCAGCTGGGGTTCAGGGCGGCTGGATGCCAGTCGGGGCTCAGGGGGAGCGGCCATAGCCGATTCAGGGTGGCTGGACGCCAGCCGGGGTTCGGAAAGACTGCTAGCAAGCCGGGGTTCGGAAAGGCTGCTAGCCAGCCGGGGTTCGGGGAGGCTGCTAGCCAGCCGGGGTTCGGAAGGCTGCTAGCCAGCCGGGACTCTGGGGAGCTGCTAGCCAGCCGGGACTCTGGGGAGCTACATGCCAGCCGGGACGTGGAGGGCTGCACGCCAGCTGGGACTCAGTGAATACTGCAAAGCTGGGGTACACTGGACAGTGCTGGGACACGGACAGTTCTGGAACACTGGAAAGCTCGGGGACACTGGAAAGCTCAGGGACACCGGGGAGCTTGGGGACACTGGGGAGCTCGGGGACCCTGGACAGCTCGGGAGCTGGAAAGCTGCAAGTCAGCGGAGGTTCTGGAGAAGCAGGGACTGAGAACCAGTGGCCAGGAAGCCAGTAGGCCGAGAAACAGGCAGACCAATGGATATGTCCTTCAACTCTGGAGGGCTGAATTTCCGCTCTACATCCCACCAGCGAACCCCTATGAGGTGCCTAGTAAAGGCGGGTCCACCTTATGAGGAGAATGGAAAAAATAAATCATCCGCTCACCATCTGGTTCCGTGGGTGAAGGAGAGGCTCGAACTCTGCTGGGTCCATTTCTGGTCAGATCATTCTGTGACGCGGTGCAGGGAATTAGAGGACCCAAATGCAGAGATACGGCAGGCAGGCAGGAGAAGGTTTGAGCTAAGGTGACCAGATTGCTGAGACAAAATCCGGGGACATTTTCAGCTCAGAAGCGTAAATACCTCCAAAACAGGTAATGTTTTTATCTTTGTAAACTTAAAACAGGGACACTGCCCCAGGGGCGTCACTAGACCTAGAGCTGCACTGGGGCACAAGCCCCCCTATGGGGGTCCATGGGCATGCTCCCCTGTAACAAAATGTTGTCTTTAAATGCCTCAATCTGGTGCACTCTCTCATGGTTTTTTTTTTACACTCCTTTATACATTTTACACGCACTTTATCTGTGTCGCTGTGGAGAAGTCTGGAAATAGAATTATGTTGTTATTCTGCCAGGATAATTGCCCTTGCCTCTTGCCCCCCGCAACACCAGGTCGCGGTCCGATGATCTTAGGAATCTCGCCAGAATTGTCCCTGGTCTGTGTCCTGACTGGGGCTGCTGGCCAGTTCTGTGTACACGCTCGATCTCAATCTCTCCCTCAATCTCCAGCAACTCCCGAATCAGGTCACCCAAAATCTTCACCGTATCTCCTTCTTCCATACCCTTGGGGATGCCCACAAAACGGACATTATTGCATCAGGATCGATTTTCAAAATCTTAAATTTTCCCAAAGCTCTCAAACTCATTCATTCTGGTTACTAGGCTGGAGAGGATCGACTCCATCGAAACAATGGAGCAGCGAATTTCCTTCAGAACTAGCTCAGCGGAGATTTCTCTAGTGCTGCGAATATTTGACCGCCTGCTTAGCCTGTTGCTTTTCTGCCACAGTCACAGCAGCGGTGCCATTTTGACTCCTCTCAGTCTCCACCATATGCTACTGTTGGAACCATCCAGTAGTGGGTTAAACATATTTTTCAAACAAAGGATTTCCGGCCAACATGTGAGAGAGTAGTAGAAGGTAGCTTCTGTCAACTTGGAATGCAGATTGATTGATGACCGGCAGGTCAAGAGGTCACGAGCTGTCAAAAATGTGATTTACATCTGCCAGATGTTTCTGACGCGATTCTTCTGGAACTTTCCAGAAAGAGGGCGTGCCTCAGACCGGATATTACCAGGGAGGAGACCGGAAGCTGCGTATTAATGCATCAAGACAGGAAAATTGCGTGTTTTTAAATGAACCAATGAGCAAGAATGAAGTATCTTTACACTATTTGAAGCAGTTAAACATATAACTGTGAGACCAGAGAGTGGGTAAGACTGGGTTGTAAAAAAGGAATGTTCAAAAACGCAAGGACTCCTCTTACAACAGGCTAAGGAAGTAGCTCTAATAAGCGTGAATGGGCCTAAGCCCCAAAGGTCAATGCATCTCAGTACATACCCAAACTCACGCACACACAAACAGTCCTTAAAGTTGTAAATGTTGCCACAATGTGAACCTGCAGCCATTTCAGTCACAGAAGGACTTTTAGCCTGGAGCCAGAATGATGCCGTCACACTACTTTTCAGGCGAGTTCTATATTATTATTATTGCTTATTATTATGTAATTACACTTAACACTTGAAGTGTTTTGAAAATTTTCTTTTTCAACCATTATGTCTGTTCTTCCTAACAGAGGGCAATGATGACTTCAGAGACATTGTAATAACAGATGCTGAGTATGGTAGGTAGATAAGGTTTATCATTTAATGCTTTATTTACAACACTAATACAATAACTGGATCTATTTTACCTCTTCTCTCACCCAAGACATGATCGATGACACCGCCAGAGCATATTACCAAAATCCTGCCGTCTTTTCTGGGGATCTTGAAATTGCGGAAATTATTGGGGGCGAAACAGCACCATGGACCAACGCCCGCCCAATTATACATCCAATTATCATACCTATTGTGACGATTGAGACAGAATTCAGACAACCACTGCAATCTCTGCTGGAAAGGGTCGAAATTCCCCACACTGTTCAGCCCATGATGCCCCTGCAAATAGGTAAGCAAAATATTTTTTTCTTTTAACATCATGCCATGTTTTTGTGTTTTTTAACTTAATGCTTTAAAACACAGAGTGAGATTGAGGAGAGACAGGGGTGTGTGTGTGTGTGTGTGTGTGTGTGTGTGTATGTGTGGTGTGTGTGTGTGTGTGTGTGTGTGTGTGTGTGTGTGTGTGTGTGTGTGTGGGTATGGGTGGGGCAGTGGGTGGATGTGAACAAGAGGGGTAGCGTGATAGAGAGACAGTGAGACTGAGAGAGAGAGAGAGAGAGAGAGAGAGAGAGAGAGAGATACTTAGCTTAAAACTTTAACACTTTTTTAAACTAATGTTATTGAATGTTTTTATAGAAACTGTATACCCAGAGAACAGTGCCAGCACCTCCCCTGACATCTCTGAAGACGAAGAAGAAGAAGAAGAAGAAGAAGAAGAAGAAGAAGAAGAAGGAGAAGAAGGAGAAGATGGCGAGATTCTGAATGTATCTGATGATAATGCAGAGGAAATTATTCCTTCAGTCCTTGAACCCGTCGAAAGACAGCCGGGACAGCTAGAAGCAACAGAGTTACCGGGCCCTGTGCAAACTCAACCTCCGCAGACGGTTGCGGGTGCTACAAAAGTTATTTTATGTTATGTTATGTTATGTTATTTTATATTATACCCCTTACTGCAGATGCTGGTTTTCTTATTTTTATGGAAAGGGTAGAGGGACAGACAGAGAGAGAGAGAGAGAGAGAGAGAGAGGGAGAGAGAGAGAGAAGGCCCTTCTGGTCGGGTGATGGGCAATGTCGGAAATGTGCCCGATCTAGCCCGATTCTATCAAGAGGTTTCAGGGAATTTTACCGGCTTAGCAGAGAGAGTGAGACCAGAGGTTAGACCTAATGACATCGTACAGGTCGAAATAATAGCTGAAAATGCGCAAGAACACAATATCATTCGAGTCAGTGAGAGGGGTGTCGACTTTCAGACCGTTTTTGAAGGGTTACTGGAACGGTTGATACAATCTAACCGAAATATTGACGACGAGTCCAATCTAGAATTAGTTATTCAAGTGGTGCGAAACCCACGAGGCGGGGGTGTAAAGCGTAAATTAAAAACAACTATGGACAGTGAAATCATTAAAAAGAAAAGAAAACATTTGTATATAGTACACAACCGTAACAATAAACTATGCTTTGCCATCAGCCTGGCTCTGCTTGTCAATCCTGATCTCACCGATAGACAAGCTGATGAGCAGGCTAGAGAATTTCAGCATCTCGCGGGTCTGAGCAATCAAACAGATGTAACCTTCAGTCAGGTCAATAAATTTGAACAGATAGTAAAGCGCAAAATTGTTGTGTTTTACAGGGCCTCCGAGGATCGAGCTATCTCCCATTTTGAAACAGATTACCCAAAGTCTGACAATCCCGTGTTTTTATTCTTGCTTCAAGGCCACTACTACGGAATAAAAATGTTAAAGGGTTTTTAGGGGTTGATAATGTCTGTCATTACTGCTACAGAAGCTACTGTCAGAGTGAGAAACACCATTGTCCAGGTCATTGCAATCTCTGCCTCGATCCAACATGTCAAATTGAATACATTGACGCAGTGTACTCGTGTTATGTTAAACACAAAAAGTCTAGAGCTTTACCTGATTCAAACCTCAGTACTTGTCAGAAGCTTCACAAGTGTCCAAAGTGTAAATATATTTTCGATGCTTGTAAAAGAGCACAAATGGCCGCGTGAAAAATGTAGAGTTTGTGGGGAGGAAACTAATGATTCAGAACCACACGTGCTATATACGGCCTCTGGAGGTAGAAGAACACACACAGAATGTAGTTTCTTACGATTTTGAGACATTTAGCAACAGGGCCGGTGAACATCATGCCTACTAGTGTGTACAAAATCTTTACAGGGTGAAGAATGGCAGTGTTATGGCCTGGGCTGCGTCGAAAAGTTTCTCATGAAGTTCAGGAAACCTCGCTATCGTAACGCTACATTTATTGTGCACAATGCAAAAGGATTCGACAGTTACCTGATCCTAAAAAGCATGATCCGTTTAGGTATGACCCCGTCGATTCTGATGCAAGGAAATCGGAAATCGATTACCAGTTACGTTTTATCGACTCTCTATCGTTTCTTAGCATGAAACTCGCCGCAATGCCCAAAGCTTTGGGATTTGCAGACAAGTCCAAAGGCCACTTCCCGCACAAATTTAGTGCCCGTCAGCATCTAAACTACATCGGCGCCTACCCTCCTCCGTCAGATTATGGGGCAGAAAACATGTCACCGACTCAGCGGGAGGAGTTTCACAGATGGAACAGAGAGGTCTCTCAGGGTGTCTTCAACTTTGAAAAGAGTCTGTGTACTACTGTAAAAATGACGTTGACATTCTTGTTGAGGGGTGCCTGAAATTCAGAGAGGAGTTCATATGCGAGATGCGCGTGGATCCTTTTAGCTGCATCACAATATCCTCTGCATGTATGAAGGTTTTCCAGACAAACTTCCTGCTTGAGACACTCGCGATTCCTTCGCCTGACGACTACAGGCGCCAATTCAAAAAATACTCATGCTGCTCAATTCAGTGGTTGGAATGGGTGATGTTTTCAAAAAACATTTTCATTCAGCACGCCCTAAACCGCAGGGAAAAAAAGATTGGTCCGTACTTTGTAGACGGCCATGCGTTTGTAGACGGGGTAGAGCAGGCATGGGAATTCCAGGGATGCTTTTTTCAGGTTGCCCTACCTGTTTCAGGCCTCACGATATCTGCCCTATGACAGGAAAACCCTTTGGGAGATGCATGCAGCTAGCGAGGAGAAATTGCATCAGCTGAGGGTCGCTCATGGCCTCCGTACGGAGGTGATGAGAGAGCACGTTTGGACCGAAATGAAAAAAACACACCCAGGTGTGAGAGAGTTTATGAAGAAATTTGATTCTCCAGAACCTCTCTCTCCTCGCTCGGCCCTTTACTTTAAGGTGTTTTCAGGGCAATATTAATCTAAGACACGTGTCTTTCTTACCGACAAACAACAACGAGGATGACATAGCCTTGATTCAGTGGACGCACCATGAACGTTGCTTCGTGCCTCCCGGACGAACCAATAACATTTTCATTGCGGTGTTTACTACAGCTTATGGACGTCTAAAAACTGTACAGTTATTTAGAAAAGTTGCAACAGAACGTTTTCTATACAGATACAGACAGTCTGATATATGTAACGAAAGAGGGCGAGGCACCTCTGGAGCTGGGTAATCTTCTTGGCGAGCTTACGGATGAGTTGGGTGGGGACACTATACAGGAATATGTAGCAGCTGGACCAAAAAGCTACGCGTACCAAACCAAAAAATCACAAAAAAGTAGTAATGAAAGTGAAAGGTATTACCCAAACTCGTGAATGTTGCGGACAAATCAACTTTGATAGTGTGTCAGAGCTGGTGAAGGGCTACCTCAAGGGAGCTAAAGAAATGGCCCTTGAGACTCCTCATGTTATTAAACGCGATAAAAAAAGGTTTCTGTTGAAAAACTCGTCATTTCAGAAAAAGTTTAGAGTCGTTTACGACAAGAGGAGGCTATTTCCTGACGGTATAACTCTACCTTTTGGCTACTAAGGACGCATGATGGAAGAGATTGATTTTGATCCAAGGTTAAAGGTGCCAGTCTCATGTTTGATAGTTGGCCCCAGTGGATGTGGCAAGACGTATTTTCTGAAATTTGTACTGGAGAAATGTGAGCGTGTGATGGATATTGTGCCTCAAAACATTGTCTGGATTTATACACGTTATCAACCCATGTATGACGAGATCAAGAAAATGAATAAAAAAATCAAGTTTATCGAAGGCCTGCCTGATTCTTTTGAAGATACGAGTATGCTTCCTCCTGAGCAATCACATCTGGTCATACTAGACGATGTCATATTTCAGGCATCTGATCATCCTGAGGTGGTGAAAATCTTCACACAATACAGACATCATCGAAATATGAGCGTTGTTATACTAACGCAAAATGTATTCCATAAAGGCAGATACAGCCGTACCATAAGTTTAAACAGCAATTGTCTGGTGCTATTTAAAAATCCCAGAGATCAGCTTCAGATTAGAGTGCTCGCGCATCAGATGTTTCCCTCACAAAAACTGTTTTTCCTGGAAAGTTTTGAAGATGCTACAAAAGAGCAACACGGCTAATAATCCTGGACCTCACGCCTTCATGCCCACAACGTTAAAAGATGGCTCTGAGGGCAGCCAAGAAAATGTATCTGATTTCACCCCAGCAGCTGAGCAAAATGACTAGACCGGAGCCAACCATCAGACAGACGGCTGAAGATGATTTGAATGAGAAAATGAGCAGGGTGCTAAATGATCCAGGATTAAATTCATATGAAAAAGGTAAAAGATACGAAGCTCTACTGCTACGATATCTCACTTTGCTTAAACAAAGTAAGAAAGATGTGCATAACGTTACTCTCAGCCTGCGACAGGATGCTGCAGAAGATGAGCACTCTGCAGCACCTGCTGCTGCAGCATCAGCATCAGCAGCAGTAGATGCAGTAGCAGTTGCTGACCACCGTACCATTTTGGATGAAACAGCGAGCGAGGTGTTAAAAACGTGACCGTAAAAATGCTCTCTACATTATGCAGAAATTAGCCGCAAGTGACGAGGGATGGACGTCGAGAGGTGAATTTGTTTCTAAGGGTGTTGTAGTTAAAGGATCTCATATGCTTGACTTAATAAAAACCCTCTCACTGACCAATAAAAGAAGAACCCAATAAACACCAAAAGGTTGGACTAGTTTCTTAAATACGCTGGAGGGCTTAAACATTCCTGTATCCATGTTTAAAAAAGATTCTGAGCGGTTACGACCGACGCACCTTTGATATTTATTGACAAAATTAGACACCATCCGGTCATTTTTATAGACATCTTCATGATACAGAGTCAACATTTGATTATATGATAAGCTGCAGGCTCTATGGCAGAGTTAAAAAAGAAAATTTGCTGGAGCTGACGGCTGTGATACTCTATCTTCTTTGAATGGTTTTCCAGAAACTGCAAAATGCTCGAGGGCAGGTCTTTAAGATGGCGACCCGTGGCCGTAAACATATTGTAGAATTCTCTGACTGAATTTCCGCATTGAAACGGGGCTGAAAGGCTTTAGCAGGAACCTGTCTACCGTCCTGGCACAAGGCTAAATATTCTACATCATTATGTCTGAAATTAAAGGGAGACAGGTCCCTGCGTCCTAAAAAAGCTTCGTGGTTCACCATGGCTAAAGCTAAATAGCGGGGCATAGCACCCAGAAAGAGGTTCTCCTGGTTGCAGATCCTCGAATTTTCAGGGATAGAGTACGTTTCACACTGAGCGGATAGAGGGCATTGCCTTTCATCAGGGCCGCGGCATGACCCAGGCGTACAGCAGGGGAAACGGTGACCTTTTTAACAAACAGGGAAGCCGATAATATTTTCAGGGTGAACTTTGTGTCACGAGCTCCCATAAGGCAAAACGCGTCGCTGTTACGAATAAGTTTAATCCTCAAATCAACAGAGTTTAACAACAGGCGCTCACAGAAAAATATGTCACTGTGAACAGGTTCGCCAGATTCGGCGCTGAAATGGACTAATCCTTTGTTTGGCCTGTTAGTCACTACTATAGAATCCATTGACCCCGGACCAACCTCGCATTGGCTAAAAATTGTATTGAGAGGATAATTGACTAGGCCCACCGCTGTATCGACAGGGATGTTTGCCCCATCCTTCTCTGTGATTTTAACTCGGAGGTGTAACAGCGTGTCGTTCAAGTCCAAATACTTTTCACCGTCTCTGGGTATAAAGAATTCGATGGGCGAGTTGTCGCTCAGTGCAGAGAGGGGCTGGTATTCCTGATATTTTTTGTCCTCTACAGATAGTTGCGTCATGGGAGCTGAAAAGAGATCCAGTTCAGCCAGGGTGCACTCGGCTGAGTTCTGATGTAAAAGAGCCATTGTGTGTGCTAAATTAAAATATGTCAGAGCTCTGCGCCGACTTCCTTCTCTTAGGCGCGCCTCTCCTGACTGATTTGCTCTTCTTGAGCATCGCGCGTTTTTTAAATGCAGAGGAAACAACACACTCGCCCGTAGGCCGTTTCCTTGCTCTACGGGACAGGACCAGAATACCTCCAGAACCTTCCTGATTCTTATTCTTGGTCAGTTTTCCCATAAATCCTTTCACAGCATCGGACGCAATGATTGTAGCGGCTGTTTTAAGATGCGGTTTTGCCACAGCAAAACCTTTTTTCAGCAGAACCGAAACAACTTCGAAAAGATAGAGCCTAAGCCTCGCCCGTACATGAAAGGCTCATGGCCCGCCTACTTGCCCTTCATAGTACGCTACAAAACGCATTTTTATAGAGCTGTGATAACTGTTGTTATAACTATGTAGGTCAGGTAAGGCGTCCAGATATTCTTAAATTTGCACGCAACACCAGACGTTTAAAAATGCGAGATTTCAGGGTACGGTTATACCTCTCGACGACCAAAGCCTTTAAGTCACTGGCCGTCCTAAAATGATTGATAGCGTATTTGTCCATCAGAGCCTCAAATTTTCTGTTGAAAAATTCTTTGCCTGCGTCAGTTTGTAGCTTGGCAGGTATTAAACTCTCTCGAAACACTGATTCAAACGCTTTTACGACCTCAGCAGCCGTCTTCTCTTCAAGGGACGCACATATGCTTTTTTAGAAAATACGTCTATAACGGTCAGTAAATAATTAAATCCGTCATTATGTGCAACCAAGGCTTGCATGTCACATAGGTCGGCTTGAAACTGATTTAAAGGTTTTGTAACAAACACTCTATTCTCTAAAATGTACTCGCGCTGGTTTATGCAATGTATAGGCATCTTGCTCAGATAAAAAATCTTTAACTTCCCGAACACTGACTTTTTCGCCAGTTTCATCCTGTACACCCTGCCGGAGACGTTGTACGCCGCCAAAGCTACCGGGATGCTGTGGATTGTAATAGATGTTTTCCATCACCCGTTACATCCTTTCCTCTGAAACCGCTAATGTTTTCTAAGACATTACGCAAGAATGACTCTTTATTCATTTTATTTTTTATTATTCTTTATTTTCAAAAGATGGTAAATACAATTCTTAAAACAGGTTATATTAAAAAGCAGATATCACTCATTTAAAAAACATTGTTTTTCTGTTCAAAAGAAAAATACAATTCTTAAAACAGGTTACATACAGGATTATATATATTAAAAAGTAGAAATCACTCGTTTAAAAACGTTTTTCTGTTCAAAAGAAGAATACAGTTCTTAAACAGGTTGCATATATCTTCAAGTATACAAATTGGTTATATATATGAAAATCTACTCTTAGCAGGGAACATATCCCCCTTACGAGTCCTTAAAACACTCTGTGACCAGCCGCAGTTGAAAGATTTATGTAAGTTATGAATATGGTTATTAATAACTTTATCAAATCAACAAACAATCAAAACGGGGCACCACCCTGAAACTTCAGGGGCCAATATTGAACTGTGGAATAGTCTCATTTGTCAGTGGAAGGGTGAAATCCGAGCACTGACCTGTGTTTAACCAGCAATTAATACAATAATACACAAATAATCACAAACAACTGTGTAGTATATGACCATTCTATAACTTTCTATAAACTTTGCTTAAAGGTTTGTTATAAGGGAGTCCTATGAACTTTACTCTACACTTACTGAGAACATCTGGAAAATGTTAAGCAGAGCGGAGGTCCCCCCAAGACAGAAGAGACCTTTTTTGGAGTTGTGCCAGATAACAGGCATTGATTGGCTAAGTTCTGTGTCGAACCATGTATTCACACATATCACGCCCTATGATGATACCATGCATAGGATATATACGTTGCTCACACAAAGGAAAGGCAGAACGACTTTTGGAAGAATTTGAGTTGGTCGTTCTCCAAGCTTTCTGCAGGAGCTTGTAAAATTGATGCTGAATCTTTGCTTGTAATAAACCTTTTTATAATCAAGATCAGTGTCGGCGGATTCCTCTTCATACAGCATCACAGCACTACTATTTAAGACACCACAATTTTGGCGACGAGGATGGGATCGGTTGCATCTCCCAGGTCATCGTTTCATCATGGGCACTCAGGGACTGACTCCCGCTTCACTAGTCGACTATAAGGTGAGCTTTCTCACTATTTGGGCGCTGGTCAGTTCATGTGTGGCTCTGTGTGTGCGATGAGGGATTGCACCGTGTCGAATCTGTGTGTATTTTGTGTAGTGATTGCTGTGTGATGGGGTTCCGTTTTAAATTATTTGTGTTAAAATTAGCGCAGACAGGGGAAGTGTGAGTTAACATATGAGAAATAAGAAGAAAACAAAGCAAATGCTTAAGCAAGCTAGAGAAACAGAGAAAAAGGAATATGAGACAAACGAAGCAAAGGCTTAAGGAAGTTAGAGAAACAGAGGAAAGGAAATTCAAATGAAGAAATAGAGAAAAGGGAGAAAAAGTAAGGGATTAAGGGATATTCACATAGACGATGTGAAAAGATTTTAAGGAATAGGCAAATTGGATTAAAAAAAACAGTTTAACCCTGGCCAGGGCAATTTGGCTTAAACAACATAAAGAAAAAGGAAACAAGAGAAAATAAAAACAAGAAGTAATAAGGAGAAGAAAAAGGAAATAAGAGAAAATAAAAGAATACAGAAAAGAGCAGGAACAATAAAGAGAAACCAACAGAAACAAGAAAAATAAAGGAAAACGCCGTTAATCTGACATAAAAAGCCCTTTGAAAAAAGGCGATCACAGGATGGGCCGTAGTCTTGAACTTTTATTAGATGAAAAGTTTGAGCCAGTTCTGAGAACTGAGGTGTAGACTAACAGTTCAATGGTAGGTTTCCCAATCGATGCATTGTTGACGAATAATGTTCGAGGTAGACTTGCTATTGGATGTCTATATCTAAGGTAGCAAAATAACAAAAAAAAAAAAAAAGACAAAAAGCAAACTCTTTTTAGGAATTACATGCATGAAAAATGTCGACTTCTGTGTGTATGAGAGAGAGTGTGTGTGAACAGCAGTGTGTGTGTGTGAACAGTGGTGTTTCTGCTGTGTGTGTGATAGGCTGTGCGTGCGTCATAAGGATCCTAATATATTAGATATATATATACATATATGTTTTGGTTGAAAACAGGAGTTTTAGTTATCTGTAAGGAAAGATATTCTGTTCATTATGGCTAAAAATATGAGTCTCTTTTTGAAGAGAACGTTTTCTAAAGTGTTAAAACTTATGAGCCCCTTTGGAGGACGTGAAAATAGATTAGTCTAATCTATAGTATAAATAAGAAGCTTCAAACTAGTATTTGTGTTTTATGTTTTGTGTTGGTTTGTTTTGTCCTGTGTCATTGTCGTTTTAATGTGGTCTTTTGAAGGGAAAAATGGAGAGACAATAGGTCTGTCTGTTGAGAGAATTTGTAGGAATCATTAAGTTTTCTCTGATTTCTTTGAGATTGTTTAACTGCTTTATGATAGCATATTGCTATTTGCATTATCTGCTGTTTTGAAACTACTAAGATTAAGAAATTCTATGTTAAAGTAAGCTGAGTGATTCTTTAGTTATTTTTCTTGGTTGAGTGTGAGCCTAGGTTCCTAAACTCCAGTGGAGTTCCACTCACTGTGAAATCACACTGTTGACTGATCTGCGCATGTCCAAGAATGCTAGGAATTCAGTTTTCACAGAAAGTTTAGGCCACTCCTCGCCTGCACTAAAGGGCAGAGACGGAGCGGCTGAAGAAGAAGGGGGGTTAAGTGCAGCTCAGTAAAACATTAAAGTGGCTGTTGCTTGACTATTTAACTATTTGATAGGGATCCATTAAATTTATAAATGAGAGTTATGTTGATGGATAAAAAAAAAAGCGAGAGAAAATGTAGAAAAAGTAGGATAAATAAGGCTCAGGCCTGAAAGAAAAAGGAAAAAAAAAAAAGATTAATAGCTGGCATAGGTGATTTGCTGGAACTCAAATCAGTGATTGATCACCCTGGATTAAGAAAATTCCAGCCTCTATACCTCTATTGAAAGTAAGAGATGAGAGGACTGATTGATGGGCTTCAGGATTGTCACCTCTGCCATTTTAAAATGTTGGACCACTTGTTTTGAGTGGCGAGGCATCTAAAATGATTTTACTTTGAATAAAACAATTCAAAATTTGATAATACTATAAGGTTTTTGATTTTGCTAAAGTTCTCCACTGTTACCTGTGGTTATGTCATTGCACCAAGGAAATGAGTGACATTTGTGAAGGTGGAAAACCGAATGAATGAATCTGATTCCTGTGAAGAAACAGCGAGTAATTCAATCCTTATCAAACAGTTAGAGTTAATAATGGGTAACTATTGTTACAAAAGATGGTCAGGAAAGCTGAGAGAAGATGTTAAGTGTATGCTGTAGAAAGGGAAATGAAAGTTTTATGGGATAATGGAAAAAGGCATGACTTTAAGAGAAAGTTAAGTGTACAATAAGGTACTAAGGTGGTTAAAGACAGAAAGAGAGTGTTGTGAAAGTGACAGAAAGACAAAGAAAGAGATAAATGTCCTTTGGAATGACTAGTGGTAATTTCCAAGACAAATTGCTTTTGGATATTATTGTAATCTGACATATCATAAAAAATGAATTAGGATTTGTGAGAACAAACATATTTTTCTACATTGTTACTTTTAGTATTTGAAGTACATATTTTATGATACTTTTCTTACTTAGGTAATATTTTTGTAGCACCATTTTGAATCAATGATGTCATAGGTTAGAAGCAAGAAAACTAAAATTAGTATGATTAAAAGTACAAGTAATGCTTCTCGGAGGTGTTGTGTTTTGTGTTTATTCAGTGTGCCTCGATGGATGTCAGAGCAGACCTGTCTTACTCCTCTACAAGCTGATTTAGTAGTCAACTTTGGTCCCATCCCCCACATACTTGCATCAGAAACTACATCTGGAGAAGGAGCAGCAGAGAAGGAGGGGCGACAGATTTACAACTGTCCATGGTTAAGTGACTGAATTGGACACCCAGATGGCTCTCAGGGCATGACCAGAGACTGACATTAAAGAAGTAACGTCACACATGCCTACAAAGTACTTTGGTGAAACATTCACAGATAACTAATAATTGAGAAGCTGAAACAACCATAAAGATGAATCCAAGCTCCAAAAGTAAGAAGAAAATGAAACATTTGGAAACTAAGGGCAGACTGAGGTTTAGGAAGACAAAGGATGATGATGATGATGATGATCAGAGTGATTCAGAAGAGTGTTATAACAGTGAAGATGGAGACAGCGATGAAGATTTGGAGAGCAGAGGAGCTACAGGATTTCATCCTGCAGCGTCTAGCATAGGAGAGATTGAAAGAGACATGGAGCAATGCATGTCATACTTGGAGAAGCTGAAGATACAGAGGGACAAATTGCTGAAAAAAGGGTCCCAAAAAGTGAAAGAACAGGACCGAGAGACTCCCAGAACACTCAATCGAATACAACTGGTGGAGAATAAGAGGAGGAAGAAGAAGCAGGCTTTGGTTGTGCAGAATCAATGCCCACCAAATCAACATTCACCGCCACAACTTCAGCCGAGCAACGTCCAACCGCAGTTGTCCCAACCACCACTAGTGGTTCCAGTTGTTTTATATCCACAGCCAGTTTTTGGACAGATACAGAACTGGAGAGGAAGAGGACGAGGAAGTTTAGGCAGAGGAAGAGGAAGAAGATTTGATTCGTACTTTATGCAATCACCACAAGCGTGTTTTAATTGTGGACAGGATGGACACTTTGCCCGTGAGTGTAATAGACCAGGAAGAAACTCCAGAGGAAATTACAGAGGAGGACTGGTGAACCCTTATAGGAGTCTGGAACCAAGATTCTAGATGCCCAGAAGATCTGAAAGGGGTGTCAGCTGGTGTCATCAGGACCAGAAAGAGATCCAACAATTGAGGACAAGGACAGTCACAAGTTGGTACAGATCTGCACAGATGAGCGTTGACATCAGCAGACTGACCAGAGAAAGAGGGAGGAGTGAGAGAGATTGGATTTGCTCTGACGCATCGACGCATCGACGCACCAACACATAAAAAGGAGGTAATGCACCGACAAACACACAATTTGAAAATACAATTACTCTAAAGAAGTAATTAATAGTAGTAAAGTATTTTTGCTTTTAAAATAGAGTTACTCCTATGTGAACACACCTATGTGAAGGGTTAAGACATCTAAATTAAGCAACTTGGTATGAAAACCTTCCATTTTGTCAGTATCTGGTGAAACCTATTTTGTTAAAGTTGTAATGATTTTCCTGTGACAGCTTCTAACAAGACTAGTGACAAATATGCTACTTTGGTTGCTGTGTCAGGAAATGTTAAAAGAACATTTCACTGTTTTATTTTTGTGCTCTAATGACATGTAGTTTACAACTTTTGAAGATGTTTCTATTATTTGAGTTGCCCAGATAATTTATGGGGAAGTAATCTCATGTATGAATTTGAATTGTTACAAACAGCAGATTAAGAGTGCTGTTCTCAGAATTTGGTTAAAAGTAAGCTTAGAACAATTGTGTTACTATAAGTAAAATAGGGATGCATAGAGAATGCATAAAAACATTAGCAGTGATAATGTGAGAAAAGATGACAACTCCCAATCACAGATATAGTCTACTCAAATTAAAAGTTGTTTGCATTGGTTAATTTGTTGTTTATAGTGTACCAGTCATTTGTTCATGACTTCTCTCTAAGATTTGAGAATGGAAATCAGTTATTATAGCCCAATGATGGACCAGCATCTTTTGTTATTGATACAGAGGTTTAGAAATCTGATTTGAATTTCACTATTCTGCATGAGTTGCAGTGGTGTTACTTAAGGCTGTAGAGTTAAAGGGTAAAAACCAAATAATAATAACTTACAAAAATTCCAGAGTGAAGCTCTGTAGTTTATTGAACTTTGATATTGATTACAATTTTGGTTTATCAATTACAGAAACAAGTTAATTTTAGCAAGCAGACTTGATTTGTCTTGTGTCTAATTTAAACAGGAATGTCACATAGATGAGGTTGACAGAGTTGGACATAAGGAGATTTATTACACCCACCATCTGGTAACCAAACAGTGAAGAGAGACTTTTGTGTGGTACTTTGTAAAAAGCGAGTAATTACATGCTATAAAATGATTGGCTCTTAAAAGAAATTTGGTCTTCTCTAATCCCCAATTGGCTACACCAAGACGTGTTAAAAAGGGATGTTTATGATTTGTTTGATTTAATTTGTTGAAGGTGTGATTGATGCATCAGGATAAGAGTTATTTTTTAGAAATGATAACTTTTGTTGCTGACTATCAATGGTCGGCGAAGAGGGAATTAGACATTTTGTTTAAAATGAGGGTTTGGTTTAATTTTTTAGTTTTTTACTGTATGTTTTTTTTTCACATTTCTTTGGATTTTGTTATTAATCAAAGGGGGGAAATGGAAATGGAATGTGATTCATATTATCATATATTATTTTTGATATTATTAATTTCTTATTCTTATTTGATGTTTTTAATTTTCATGTGTTGTTTTGCAAACGATACTGGTCAGTGTTTTCTTTTCTTCCAGAGCATATGGGGTAATGTGCAGAGGGAGATTCAGATACAAACATGGACAATATGAAGGAACTAGGAGACTTCTGAACCAGGATGGTGTGGATCTGTTTAGATTTCACCACATCAACATTACTGAGAAGCTGCAATGTAGTGGACTGCATTCCTGTGTTTGTCTGATATATATATACATGTTTGCAGAGTAATACATACTTTATATAATATTCTTGCATTAATTGTTTGAAGAATGATGTTTTCTGTCATGAAGTGAATATATGGAGATCTCAGATGTTTTTCTTTTTTTGTTGATGCTTAGGGAAATGGGGTCTAGGCAGGAAATAGAAGTCCTTTTTTCAGATCCGAAGGGTCGACCTGCCTGAATTTGGACATTGTTTTGATTTTATTTCATTTTCTGAGGTTTTCACATGTATTTGCTTAAACCATAATTCTACATATATTGATAAAGATTTATTCTCTAATTGATCTGGAGTACCAAGGTGGTCGCCTAGGCAGAGGGACCGTGAGAGAATTTTCCTATCTTGATTGATTGATGGTTACTTGAAAAGACAGCTGCCAGATGGGTTTTTCGCTCTCACACTCCAATGATTTCATTTTGTTACATTCTATAAATTTGTTTACACTCCGAAAGTTATATTATAAGGAACATGTTATAATGAGAAATGTTATTCCTACTCTTCTTGTTTTTCGAGACTTTATTAAGTCTCGAAGGGGGGAAATATGTAGTATATGACCATTCTATAACTTTCTATAAACTTTGCTTAAAGGTTTGTTATAAGGGAGTCCTATGAACTTTACTCTACACTTACTGAGAACATCTGGAAAATGTTAAGCAGAGCGGAGGTCCCCCCAAGACAGAAGAGACCTTTTTTGGAGTTGTGCCAGATAACAGGCATTGATTGGCTAAGTTCTGTGTCGAACCATGTATTCACACATATCACGCCCTATGATGATACCATGCATAGGATATATACGTTGCTCACACAAAGGAAAGCCAGAACGACTTTTGGAAGAATTTGAGTTGGTCGTTCTCCAAGCTTTCTGCAGGAGCTTGTAAAATTGATGCTGAATCTTTGCTTGTAATAAACCTTTTTATAATCAAGATCAGTGTCGGCGGATTCCTCTTCATACAGCATCACAGCACTACTATTTAAGACACCACAACTGCTAATTAAAGTATAGTAGAATTTATTAATTAAAATTATCAATGGCCAATCAATAATCCTTTGATCAATTAAAACCAATATACGTTTCTTTTAAGTACAACAAAACAAAGCAAAAACAAAACAGCAGGTGGAGAGACCCTCTGTGTGTGTGTGTGTGTGTGTGTGTGTGTGTGTGGGTGTGAGAGAGTGGGTGTGAAAGATTAGGGGGGGTTGACGAGGTGTAGTCTAGCCAAAGACTACAAAAATGGCTACTCCTGTGAGCTGCACAAAACTGTTTCACCCCAAGAGGGCGATATTGCTAGGCTAGGCCCAAGATTAGCCGTTAGCTCATTCAGGCTACCGTATGGTTGACACACCCTGAGGAGCGCAGTTGTTAAGCAATGTGCGTTCTGTAGCTAGCTACGTGACTAGCTGTTGGCCAGCTGTTCACCTTAGCACGTGTATGTAACTAGCTATGTGTTCATATATGTGTGTGTGAGAGAAAGGTTAGAGAAAGAGATATATTTTTACTTGGATCTTGGTTACCGATAATGACCAACCCTCTCAGTCAACTCATGTCTGGACTAAAGTGGAATTAGGCGCAGACTCTGAGAATTTCGTCTGACTGAGGGGACGTTCATTATAACCACTCACCGTACAGCACCTAAACTCAGTGGAAGGAGCTAGCAATGTAGCATTTACAGGTCACCCAAGCTAGCTACATATTCAACACAACATATCAACAATGCACCGTGATCAGAGTACATTCACAGAATAGATTTGACTCAGCAGTCACAATCCTAGATTAATACATTACACGCGCAGCAGTAGCGCTGTATTACTCAGATCACATTAATGGTAACACAAAGTAGCAGCAATAGCAAATTACCAGCGCTGGTAAGACTAGCACGGTTCGGAATAAACCGCAGTCTGGATTAAGTCTTTGCACAACAAACAGGTCACAGGCTCTCTTTACTTCTGAATCCCTGGATAGCAGAAGAGCCTGGAACCACCATCGGCCTGAGGTTGTGGTAACAGACGGCCATGTTGATCCAAAGATGATGTTCATCTTAGCCAAGTCGCTATTGCTGGGGTAATTGGCCGATCTAGGAGGCTGTGCCTCGGGATTCTCTTCATCATTGCTACAAATGTTTACATCCGTCTCCTCCTCCTTACATTCTACCATAGCCGTTTGAGTCTCTTTATCTAGGGTCGCTCCACCCACACCATCATTTTCTTTATTGGCGTTACTCTGAGAAGTACCAAATTGTAGCAACGTCTTCATCACACCCCAGTCATCAAAGGTCATTTTCACCATGACGGTTGAAGGAGACAATTTCTCTCCTTCCTTCAGCTGATAAAAGCAGAGTTCACCTTCTTCGTACTTGAAGACATAGCCCCAGTCTCCACACATTCCACTCGGTTGTAGAGACCATTCCTCGTGCAGAGATTCAGTCGGGGGCAACTGGCTACGACACAGATACAACGTGCATTTCTTTGGAGCTCCGGGTGCGGTAAGAGCGTCTTAGAATATCGTTATCGGAGTCTCGCAGATCAGCAAAGAAGACCACCTGCTGGAGGCACCTCCTTGATACGGACTCAGTGGAGAGCCAACTTCATCAGCCATCTCTGAAGCAGCGCTATTCAAGTTTACATTCATGATGAGTAGAATGAAAGGCCGTCTTTCTATGTTTCGACCAGAAAAGACACCCTTTTTATGCTTGAACCATACTACTTGTTGATCCACCCCTCTTCTCTCACTGGTTCATTCGAAAACACATCTTCCTGTATCACGCCCATTGGTTCATTTAAAAAACGCAATTTCCTGTCTTGATGCATTAGTACGCAGCTTCCGGTCTCCTCCTGGTAATAGCCGGTCTGAGGCATGCCCTCTTTCTGGAAAGTTCCAGAAGAATCGCGTCAGAAACATCTGGCAGATGTAAATCACATTTTTGACAGCTCGTGACCTCTTGACCTGCCGGTCATCAATCAATCTGCATTCCAAGTTGACAGAAGCTACCTTCTACTACTCTCTCATGTGCTCAGAGACAATGGGCCTGAGACAAGGAAAGGGCCTACATGGAAAATTCCAATCCATGTCTCCTCAGAAAAGAGGGTAAACCTATTTTACATCAATAGCCTGCAAGTCACATGTAAGCGTCACTGCACAAAATGGCCACAGGTCCGAGAACTCTGATCTCCCAGTGGCTCCTGGGACCATAAAACAGCATGGAGCCAGGTCAGGGGACCTGAGCCATAAATAGCCTGACCACCCAAAAATCCCGGTCTTCCGCTAGTGGCTCATGCTGCTGAAGGAAGCACACAAGCGCTTGTGCTAAAAACTTCTATTTCTGAACAAAGTGGATTTAATTAAGGGGATCTTGGAAACACACGTCGTGTTTCAACACTGCAGAGAGAACAACGACGTTCTCTAGAAGATAATCGGACACGGACATCGTTGTTTCTTCAAAGTCGACTCTGGCTTGTTCCCTGCTGCCCTGGGGTCCAGAAAGTTTCTCCCTTGCCGCTGACGAGCGACACGGGCCGTTCTGTTTTTTTAACGTGGAAAGCTATGGACAGACACGAACGGACTGAACACACGTTTTCTGGGCAGAGGAATAGTGTTTTATTAATATCAGTAAAGCTAATGCTGCCACTTGTTACGACATTAATGTGATTTTTGATTAATACTTGTGCTATTGCTGCACACTTGATTTATTAATCTGATGGTGACCGCTGTGTCCCATTATTTTGGTGTGAATGTATCATTTGATCACAATACTGTTGATATAGGTTGTGTTTGACTAATGTAGCCTGGTTTAAAACTGTAAATGCCACATTTCTTTTCTCCCGCTGGGAAGAAGTTAGCTAGTGTTAGAATGAGAGTGTGATCATTGTCAGAACCTCGAAAATCAAGACTCAAGATGCCTTTTCTTTATTCCAAGTGTGTTTTCCCTCCATTTCTCTCTCTCTCTCTCTCGCTCTCTCTCTCTCCCTCTCTATACACACACACACACACACACACACACACACACACACACAGACACGTGCGTTGAATAGCTACTCAGCTAGCATTAGCCTGAAAGCTAATGTGGTATATTGACAACCTATAACATTCTATACACTTTGTTTTAAGAGTTGGTATAAGGAGTCCTATGAACTTTACTCTACATTCACTGAGAACATCTGGAAATTGTTAACATGAGCAGAGGTCCCCCCAAGACAGAAGAGACCTTTTTTGGAGTTGTGCCAGATAACAGGCATTGATTGGTTAGTTATCCGTCCAATGATATACTCACACATATCATGTCCTATGTTGATATAATGCACAGGATATATACGTTGTACACACAAAGAAAAGGCGGAACGACTTTTGGAAGAATTTGGGTTGGTCGTTCTCCAAGCTCTCTGCAGGAGTTTGTAAAATTGATGCTGAATCTTTGCTTGTAATAAACCTTTTTATAATCAAGAACAGTGTTGGCGGATTCCTCTTCATACAGCATCACAGCATTACTATTTAAGACACCACAATTTTGGCGACGAGGATGGGATCGGTTGCATCTCCCAGGTCATTGTTTCATCATGGGCACCCAGGGACTGACTCCCGCTTCATTGGTCGACTATGAGGTGAGCTTACTCACAGCTTTGGGCGCTGGTCAGTTCGTGTGTGGCTCTGTGTTGTGCGTTGAGGGATTGCACCGTGTCGAACCTGTGTGTGTTTTGTGTAGTGATTGCTCTATGATGGGGGTTCTGTCTTAAATTTATTTGCGTTAAAATCAACGCAGACAGAGGGAAGTGTGAGTTAACATATGAGAAATAAGAAAAAAACAAAAGTTAGAGAAACAGAGGAAAAGGAAATTTAAGTGAAGAAATAGAGAAAAGGGAGAAAAAAGTAAGGGATTAAGGAATATTCACATAGATAATGTGAAAAGGTTTAAGGAATAGGCAAATTGGATTAAAGAAAACAGTTTAACCCTGGCCAGGGCAATTCGGCTTAAACAACATAAAGAAAAAGGAAACAAGAGTAAATAAAAACAAGAAGTAATGAAGAGAAGATAAAAGGAAATAAGAGAAAATAAAAGGAATACAGAAAATAACAGGAAAAATAAAGAATAAAGAGCAAATAACAGGAACAAAGAATAAAGGATAACGCCGTTAATCTGATAAAAAGCCCTTTGAAAAAAGGCGATCATAGGATGGGCCGTAGTCTTGAACTTTTATTAGATGAAAAGTTTGAGCCAGTTCTGAGAACTGAGGTGTAGACTAACAGTTCAATGGTAGGTTTGCCGATCGATTCATTGTTGACGAATAATGTCCGAAGCAGACTTCCCATTGGACGTCTATATCTAGGTAGCAAAATAATAAGGAAAAAGAAACAAGAAAAAAAGAAAAGAAAAGAACAATACGGGAAAGCAGGCTCTTTTTAGGAATTACATGCATGAATGATGTCGACTTTTGTGTGTATGAGAGAGAGTGTGTGTGAACAGCGGTGTGTGTGAACAGTGGTGTTTCTGCTGTGTGTGATAGGTTGTGCATGCGTCATAAGGATCCTATATTAGATAGATAGATAGATATATACATATATGTTTTGGTTGAAAACAGGAGTTTTAGTTATCTGTAAGATTAAGATATTCTGTTCATTATGGCTAAAAATATGAGTCTCTTTTTGAAGAGAACGTTTTCAAAGTGTTAAAATGTATGAGCCTTCTTTGGGAGGACTTTGCTCAACAATCTATGAGTCTTCTTCGAAGGAGAACGTTTTCAAAAACATATAAAAACTTATGAGTCCCCATTTGGAGGACGTGAAAATAGATTAGGCTAACCTATAGTAAAAATAAGAAGCTTCAAATTAGTATTTGTGTTTTATGTTTTGTGTTGGTTTGTTTTGTCCTGTGTCATTATTGTTTTAATGTGGTCTGTTGAAGGGAAAAATGGAGAGACAATAGGTCTGTCTGTTGAGGGAATTTGTAAGAATCATAAAGTTTTCTCTGATTTCTTTGAGATCGTAAACTGCTTTGTGATAGCATATTGCTATTTGCATTATCTGCCGCTTTGAAACTAGTAAGATTAAGAAATTCTATGTTGAAGTAAGCTGCGTGATTCTTTAGTTATTCTTCTTGGTTGAGTGTGAGTCTAGGTGCTGTGGAGTTCCTCTCACTGTGAAATCACACTGTTGACTGATCTGCGCATGCCCAAGAATGCTAGGAATTCAAGTTTTCACAGAAAGTTTAGGCCACTCCTTACCTGCACTAAAGGGCAGAGACGGAGCGGCTAAAGGAGAATGGGGGGTTGAGTGCAGCTCAGTAAAACATTAAAGTGGCTGTTGCTTGACTATTTAACTATTTGATAGGGATCCATCAAATTTATAAATGAGAGTTATGTTGATGGATAAAAAAAAAGAGAGAGAAAATGTCATAAAACACCTAGAGAAATGGCATTAGAATTTAAAATGTCCTTCTAATTAGGAAGCCTTAACTATGCTTGCTTCTGAAGCATGAAAAGAAAAATTGGGAGAAAGATTTGAGGATAAAAGTAGGATAAATAGGCTCAGGCCTGAAAGAAAAAGGAAAAAAGAGAGATTAATAGCTGGCATAGGTGATTTGCTGGAACTCATATCAGTGATTGATCACCCTGGATTAAGAAAAGTCCAGCCTCTATACCTCTATTGAAAGTAAGAGATGAGAGGACTGATTGATGGGCTTCAGGATTGTCACCTCTGCCATTTTAAAATGTTGGACCACTTGTTTTGAGTGGTAAGGCATCTAAAATGATTTTACTTTGAATAAAACAATTCAAAATTTGATAATTCTATAAGGTTTTTGACTTTGCTAAGGTTCTCCACTGTTACCTGTGGTTATGTCATTGCACCAAGGAAATGAGTAGCATTTGTGAAGGTGGAAAACAGAATGAATGAATCTGATTCCTGTGAAGAAACAGCGAGTAATTCAATCCTAATGAAACAACAGACTGAATTAATAATGGGTAACAATTGTTACAAAAGATGGTCAGGGAAGCTGAGAGAAGATGTTAAGTGTATGCTGTAGAAAGGGAAAAGAAAGTTTTATGGGATAATGGAAAAAAGGCATGACTTTAAGGGAAAGTTAAGTGTATAATAAGGTACTAAGGTGGTTAAAGACAGAAAGAGAGTGTTGTGAAAGTGACAGAAAGACAAAGAAAGAGATAAATGTACTTTTGAATTAGGATACTGGAGTTCATACTAATATTGTTGTTACAGAGACAACTGTAGCATTGGGGTTACAATCTACAGGAGGGTAAACGTTTAGATGAAAATAGTAAAAACTGCTATACCACAAGCACAAAACTTAGGGAAAAAGAGATAAATTATGTAATTTTCAAGATTTTTGATATTTGGTTATTATTGTAACCTGACATATCATAAAAAAAATGAATTAGGATTTGTGTAGAACAAACATATGTTTATGAAATATGATGTTTTATTGTTGTTAGACTGTTCAACAAATATATAGGTCTATAAGTCCAGTTGAAATGATTAGCTGTTTGAAATGCTTAGTTAGTTGACAGGACTACTGTGATCATTTCCAGTTTAAAAATGTGAGGATTTTTCTACATTGTTACTTTTGATACTTTAAGTACATATTTTATGATACTTTTCTTACTTAGGTAATATTTTTGTAGCAACATTTTGAATCAATGATGTCATAGGTTAGAAGCAAGAAAACTAAAATGAGTATGATTAAAAGTACAAGTAATGCTTCTCGGAGGTGTTGTGTTTTGTGTTTATTCAGAGTGCCTCGATGGATGTCAGAGCAGACCTGTCTCACTCCTCTACAAGCTGATTTGGTAGTCAACTTTGGCCCCATCCCCCACCCACTTGCACCAGAAACTGCATCTGGAGCTGGAGCAGCAGAGAAGGAGGGGTGACAGATTTACAACTGTCCATGGTTAAGTGACTGAAGTGGACACCCAGATGGCTCTCAGAACATGACCAGAGACTGACAAAGAAGTAACGTCACACATGTCAACAAAGTACTTTGGTGAAACATTCACAGATGAACTAATAATTGAGAAGCTGAAACAACCATAAAGATGAATCCAAGCTCCAAAAGTAAGAAGAAAATGAAACATCTGGAAACTAAGGGCAGACTGAGGTTTAGCAAGACAAAGGATGATGATGATGATGATGATGATGATGATCAGAGTGATTCAGAAGAGTGTTATGAAAGTGAAGATGGAGACAGCAATGAAGATTTGGAGAGCAGAGGAGCTACAGGATTTCATCCTGCAGCGATTAGCATAGAAGAGATTGAAAGAGACATGGAGCGATTGGAAGAGCACTTGGAGAAGCTGAAGATACAGAGGGACAAATTGCTGAAAAAAGGGTCCCAAAAAGTGAAAGAACAAGACCAAGAAACTCCCAGAACACTCAATCAAATACAACTGGTGGAGAATAAGAGGAAGAAGAAGAAGCAGGTTTTGGTTGTGCAGAATCAATGCCCACCAAATCAACAATCACCGCCACAATTCCAGTCAAGCCAGTTGCTCCAACCACCATTCGTGGTTTCAGTTGTCTTATATCCACAGCCAGTTTTTGGACAGAAAAAGAACTGGAGAGGAAGCGGACGAGGAAGCTTAGGCAGAGGAAGAGGAAGAAGATTTGATTCATACTCTATGCAACCACCACAAGCGTGTTTTAATTGTGGACAGGATGGACACTTTGCCCGTGAGTGTAATAGACCAGGAAGAAACTCCAGAGGAAATTACAGAGGAGGACCGGTGAACCCTTATAGGAGTCTGGAACCAGGATTCTAGAGATGCCCAGAAGATCTGAAAGGGGGTGTCAGCTGGTGTCATCAGGACCAGAAAGAGATCCAACAATTGAGCTCAAGGACAAGGACAGTCACAAGTTGGTACAGATCTGCACAGATGAGCGTTGACATCAGCAGACTGACCAGAGAAAGAGGGAGGAGTGAGAGAGATCGGATTTGCTCTGACGCATCGACGCATCGACGCATTGACGCATCAACACATAAAAAGGAGGTAATGCACCAACAAACACACAATTTGAAAATACACATACTCTAAAGAAGTAATTATTTTTGCTTTTAAAATAGAGTTACTCCTATGTGAACACACCTTTATGAAGGATGAAGACATGCATCTAAATTAAGCAACTTGGTATGAAAACCTTACATTTTGTCAGTATCTGGTGAAATCTATTCTGTTAAATTTGTAATGATTTTCCTGTGACAGCTTCTAACAAGACTAGTGACAAATATGTTACTTTGGTTGGTGTGTCAGGAAATGTTAAAAGAACATTTCACTGTTTTATTTTTGTGGTCTAATGACATAGGCAACTTTTGAAGATGTTTCTATTATTTGAGTGTTGCCCAGATAATTTATTGGGAAGTAATCTCATGTATGAATTTGGATTGGATTGATGTAAAGTTGTTACAAACAGCAGATTGAGAGTGCTGTTCTCAGAATTTGGTTAAAAGTAAGCTTAAAACAATTGTGTAACTATAAGTAAAATAGGGATGCATAGAGAATGCATAAAAACATTAGCAGTGATAATGTGAGAAAAGATAAGACAACTCCCAATCACAGATATAGTCTACTCAAATTAAAAGTTGTTTGCATTGGTTTATTTGTTGTTTATAGTGTACCAGTCATTTGTTCATGACTTCTCTCTAAGATTTGCGAATGGAAATCAGTTATTATAGCCCAATGATGGATCAGCATCTTTTGTCATTTATATAGCAGTTTAGAAATTTGATTTGAATTTCACTAGTCTGCATAAGTTGCAGTGGTGTTAATGAAGTCTGTAGAGTTAAAGGGTAAAAACCAAATAATAACTTACAAAAACTCCAGAGTGAAGCTCTGTAGTTTATTGAATTTTGATAGTGATTACAATTTACTGGAGAGGAACGATTGTTCTGCATATTACATTGGTTTGTCTTGTGTCTAATTTAAACAGGAATGTCACATAGATGAGGTTGACAGAGTTGGACATGAGGAGATTTATTACACCCACTATCTGGTAACCAAACAGTGAAGAGAGACTTTTGTGTGGTACTTTGTAGAAAGCAAGTAATTACATGCTACAAAATGATTGGCTAAATTTCATTTAAAATGAGGGTTTGGTTTAATTTTTTAGTTTTTTACTGTATGCTTTTTCACATTTCTTTGGATTTTGTAGGGGTATTTAGTGTCTTCTTATTAATCGAAGGGGGGAAATGGAAATGGAATGTGATTCATATTATCATATATTATTTTTGATATTATTAATTTGATGTTTTTAATTTTCATGTGTTGTTTTGCAAACGATACTGGTCAGTGTTTTCTTTTCTTCCAGAGCATATGGGGTAATGTGCAGAGGGAGATTCAGATACAAACATGGACAATATGAAGGAACTAGGAGACTTCTGAACCAGGACGGTGTGGATCTGTTCAGATTTCACAGCATCAACATTACTGAGAAGCTGCAATGTAGTGGACTACATTCCTGTGTTTGTCTGATATATATATACATGTTTGCAGAGTAATACATACTTTGTATCATATTCTTGCATTGATTGTTTGAAGAATGATGTTTTCTGTAATGAAGTGAATATATGGAGACCTCCGATGTTTTTCTTTTTTGTTGACGCTTAGGGAAATGGGGTCTAGGAAATAGAAGTCCTTTTTTCAGATCCGAAGGGTCGACCTGCCTGAATTTGGACATTGTTTTGATTTTATTTCATTTTCTGAGGTTTTCACATGTATTTGCTTAAACCATAATTCTACATGAATTGATAAAGATTTATTTTCTAATTGATCTGGAGTACTAAGGTGGTCGCCTAGGCAGCGGGACCGTGAGAGAGTTTTCCTATCTTGATTGATTGATGGTTACTTGAAAAGACAGCTGCCAGATGGGTTTTTCGCTCTCACACTCCAACGATTTCATTTTGTTACACTCTATAAATTTGTTTACACTCCAAAAGTTATATTATAAGGAACATGTTATAATGAGAAATGTTATTCCTACTCTTCTTGTTTTTCGAGACTTTATTAAGTCTCGAAGGGGGGAAATGTGGTATATTGACAACCTATAACATTCTATACACTTTGTTTTAAGAGTTGGTATAAGGAGTCCTATGAACTTTACTCTACATTCACTGAGAACATCTGGAAATTGTTAACATGAGCAGAGGTCCCCCCAAGACAGAAGAGACCTTTTTTGGAGTTGTGCCAGATAACAGGCATTGATTGGTTAGTTATCCGTCCAATGATATACTCACACATATCATGTCCTATGTTGATACAATGCATAGGATATATACGTTGTACACACAAAGAAAAGGCGGAACGACTTTTGGAAGAATTTGGGTTGGTCGTTCTCCAAGCTCTCTGCAGGAGTTTGTAAAATTGATGCTGAATCTTTGCTTGTAATAAACCTTTTTATAATCAAGAACAGTGTCGGCGGATTCCTCTTCATACAGCATCACAGCATTACTATTTAAGACACCACACTAACACACACACACACACACACACACAGACACAACACCCACACAGAGACATGTCTTGTTTTTGCATTGTTTTTGTTGTAGTTTAAAAAAGAGTATATTGGTTTTAATTGATCGAAGGATTATTGATTGGCCATTGATAATTTTGAAGTTAATAAATTCTACGATATTTTAAATAGCAGTTGTCTGTGATTATTTTTGTACTTATATGTAATAAGCTGGTTAAACAGGTTTTTGCTTAAATTCACCCTTCCTTTTGTTCCTTTAGAATATACCAGATAAATTAACCAAGTTAATTTAGGTCGGTATTTTAAAGGCAACACCACTTAAATGAGACTGTTTCACAGTTTGATTATTAGTCCCTGACTTCCAGGGTGGTGCCCTGTTTTGATTGTTTGTCGATTTGATAAAGTTATTAATAACCATATTCATAACTTTATTAATATTGATAAAACATCTTTGATAATGTGCTAATAATTACATCTGTACCCTACCGATACCCAACATTGCTTAACCCTACCAGGTTGGCGCTGTCGCCTGTGACAGAAGCACATACTTCATGTCTTATTTAATATCTCCAGATCAATGCAGTGTAGAGACTAACTTTTCTTTGTTTAGAAGCTCTTTTTTAATCCTTCATGGAATTACAGCGTCTTTGTAACATAAATAAATAATTATGATTATATATTAGCCCTTTCTAATAGGGGTGTAACGATTCGTTTTAACAACGATTCGATTCGTATCACGATTCGTGGTTGTCCATACAATTCAAGGACGATATTGGTTCATTTAGAATGATACGATCCGAAACGATTCACTGACTTGAAATCGATTCAGTAACTTTTTAGCCAAAAATTCAACCAGTGTGACTGAAATAAATACCTGGATACTGGACATGCAGGTGAAGTTTCCTAGATTCCTGTTGTTTCTTGTAAGGGAATCAGGTATCAATTAATTATGGATATAAACAAGCAAGTAAACAACAATTAATGGCAAATGCATTCACATTTTATTTGAATAAAGTGCAACCAACACTTGAAGTGGTTGAATTAACAGGAAGTTAACCTTTTCTGCTCTCATTTTCAATATTCAATACATTTTCAATAAAAGTACAGTAAGTGCAACCAACATTTCAACAGTAGGTTTACCTGCTACTTCTGCTTTTGTTTTTCAACATAAAAATATTACAATATTAATATCAAAAATAAAGTGCAACCAAGATTTATTCAGGTTGAATTAACAGTAGGTTTACCTGCTACTTTTGCTGTTGTTTTTCAACATAAAAATAATATAATTACAGTATTATCAAAAATAAAGTGCAACCAACATTTCTTCAGGTTGAATGAGCAGTGGCTGAACCTGCTACTACTCTCATTTTAATAAACAAACAATATTTAACAAAACATCAAGTGTAACCAACTCTTCAATGACTTCAAAAGATTTGTTTGTTTTTTGATCTGGCCGCAGAACACTTCTCTGTGCGTTCACTATGTCGCCAGCAGTACTAAAAACTCGCTCTGCTGGCACAGTGGTGCCTGGAATGCACAGGTACCGTTTAGCAAGGGTTGAAAGTACAGGTAGCTCGGTACCTTATCACCTCTGCTCTGGCTGTCTCGCTTG
The DNA here is from genome assembly GCF_008315115.2 of Sander lucioperca. Lineage (NCBI taxonomy): Eukaryota > Metazoa > Chordata > Actinopteri > Perciformes > Percidae > Sander > Sander lucioperca. The sequence goes on along the minus strand of NC_050179.1, from coordinate 30,905,101 downwards.
TGGATTTTCTTTCTTTTTGTTGATGCTGTTTAAAGAACAAGAATATTGCATTCATTGCATTATTAAATTACGTTGACCTGACATTGCAAGTGATGACCACCTCATACACAAAATAATCAGAAGATTAAACTTTAGTATGTTTAAAAGAAATCTGGCACAGTGATGATGTAAAGCCACCATGAACTAAGAATTTTATTGCAGATATCTTGTTTACTTTTCCATATGAAAAAAACTCAACTCAAATTCAAACTTGAAAACGCAAAGGTGTGGCATTTTACAAATTAATACAGTCTAATAACCTAAAATATTAACCAAGTTGATTTTAATTAAGACTCCAAATTAATTACCTATGTTGAGAGCATCTTGGGTGTCTCTGTAGCATGTAGAGAGGTCATTGGCCATCACCCTCTTAATCTCTGCAACCAGGGTTAAGTCGTCTTTGCATGGCTGTAGGTGTTTCAGCAGTTTTGCTTGAAGAGGAGCAATTACAGAGAGAGTTGGCTGGTCTTCTTCACACATCACAGTGGTTGCCATTTTGACAGGACCCATCAACCGAACAATGTCATCCATGTTGGCAATATCACTCTCACTGAGCGTTTCTACATCTGTGACCCCCTTTCGTAGATCCTTGGACATCAGAGTTGCCATTATAGCTGGCTGTTGTTCCAAAAAACGTTCAAGCATTTCGAATGAACTTCCATCTGGTGATTACGTCTTGGATCAGTTTATGTTTTGGGAAATCCATCAGAATTTGTTTTTCCTGTAGGGCGTGACATGCAATCGGGCTGCGGTGAAAATATCCAAAAAATGTTCGCACTTTCCCCAACAACCTGGAAGCACGGTCCACCCCCAAACCCTTCTGCGAGGCAAGGTTGAGTGTATGTGCGAAGCAGGTAATGTGTGGACGGAACTGGGCTTCTGCACCGGCCACAATCATGTTCCTGGCGTTATCTGTGATGATGGCAGGATTCTTGTCGGAGATTTTCCACTCCATGCAGGCTTTACGCAGTAACACGCCAATATTTTTACCAGTATGGGCTTCATTTAAAACTCTGGTTTGCAAAGGTCTTCATTTTCCACTCCGGATCAATGTGATGAGAGGTAATTGTCACATACCCTTGATTTGAGCATGACGTCCAGCCATCTGTCGTTATCGCTACTTGTTCAGCTTGAGAAAGCAACAGCTTCACATCATTCTTAGTACTTTCATATAATGCAGGAATAACCTTTTCTGAGAAGTGTGGTCGGCTTGGTATCGTGTACCTTGGCTCCAATGTTTGAATCATTTCATGGAACCCCGGATTTTCAACCACAGTGTAGGGTATCTTTGCAGATAAACTTGGCAATTGTTGCCGTGATGTTTTTTGCCCGAGCTGAGTTTTGGCTTAGTCTCTGACTAAACATGCAGGCGAGGCCTGAGACTTCTGCAGAATTGACTTTACCTTGCGCTGCTGCTGCAGCGGGAATGCTGCAAGAGGTGCCTGGACGGTCAGTGTTGTGTGAAATCCCATGGCGCCTCAGTAGGTGGTTGGAGGGATTTGTCGTGTTGCCGTTGTACTTTACTTGACCTTTACGTATCCTACAAACAGCGAGCGACTTATTTAGAACATCTCCGTCTTTGCAAAAGCCAAAGTGTTTCCACACACTGGACCGTAATGGTGGCTTGATAATTTCTCGCTCGTCGGCTTCTCCTCTGCCATCCGCCATGCTATGTTTTGTTGTCTTTGCGCTGCTGCTGGTGCGTGGCGATGATGTCACAGATAGGCAGACTGAATCGAGTAACATTTAACGTCTTTATCATTAAAAGTGCTAAGAAAAAACATCCATATAAAGTCTGACGTGCTTAAATCCAATGCGTTATTTCCTAGTACCGATACAATCGATTGATTACCTTTTAAAGCGATGTTAGATCGATATATGTCGTCCGGAAGGCCAACTTGCCGAGCACAGATCGATGTAGTTGGATCATAGGAATATAAATCGATACATCGATGTAGTAGATGAATTGTTACACCCCTACTTTCTAATGAGGTCTTCTGTGTCTTCATAGTACTTTTAGAAGCTTAGAATTCCTGACGGGAAGACAGGACTTTTCGGAGACTTTGCACAATAATTCCAGATCGATGAATCCACGATTGAACGGCTATTTGCCGTGTTTAGTCATCTTTTTGTACCAAAAAACGATTTCTTCATGTTCTGCCATTTTGAAAAGGGCTTTTTTACTGGCAGCTGGCTCGTGCAATCACATTGAGTTATTGAGGGTAAAGTGTTTGCTCAGCCAATAGAGAGGCCTTACAGGAGGGCCCAGCAGAATGAAGCCTGGAGGTGGAAATGAGTGTGATTTGGCATACTGATGTCAAATAGCAGACAGATAATGCATTAGAGGTGACACAACTAACCTTTTTGGATAAAAGCGTATCGACGTTTTGGGGAAAAAACCTAAATAGTTTAAATATTTTCTTAGATACAGAGTTTATTTCTGTTTCCCCCTGATTGCTAACACCTAGAAGAATACTTTTCAAAAGCCAAAAGTCTGGGCCATCATGGTTCTCTGTGTGATTTCAATACATTTCTGTGAGATTTCCGTTTAAAAAACAAAATGGCTGACTGACCACGAAGGAGTGGCCAAAGTGGTCAAAACTCTAAAAACTACAGCCTTGTAGTTCACACCTTCCAGAGATCTCTGGATCCCCAGTCGCTCAACGGCCCCTGTACACAGCATGCGGTCGGGGCCTATAAAACCTTCGGACACACCTTTTTCCGTCGTCTTCCATTGCAACCCCGTTGCTGCAGGAGCGCGCAAGCGCTTGTGCAAAAATACTTCCACTTCTGGACAAAGTGGATTTATTTCTCGGTGTTCTGAAGAACACTACTGGATCCTGGAAACACACGTCGTGTTTCAACGCTGTAGAGAGAACAACACGTTCTCTAGAAGGAAATCGGACACGGACACTGTTGTTTCTTCAAAGTCGACTCTGGCTTGTTCCCTGCTGCCCTGGGATCCAGCAAGTTTCTCCGTTGCCGCTGACGAGCGACACGGACCCGTTCTGTTTTAGCATTGAAAGCTATGGACAGACACGAACGGACTGAACACACAGTAAGAAGGCTTAAGGTTTTCTGGGCAGAGAAATAGTGTGTTTATTAATGAGTAATTTGCTATTTCTGTTACCATTAATGTGATCTGAACAATACAGTGCTATGGCTGCACGCTTTGATTATTAATCTGTTTGGCTGTGAATGTATCTTTGATCCGCCACCCCGCATCTGTGTAGACCGGCGGAGCCGTTTTATCTCTGCGGAGAATCAGCTTTAGCACACTGGAGTGTTGATAAAGAACGACCCCTCAGTCAGACGAAATTCTCAGAGTCTGCCCTAATTTCACGTTAGTTCAGGCCTGAGTGACTGAGAGGGCTGGTCATTATCGATAACTAAGATCTAAGTGTGTCTCTTTCTTTACCCTTTCTTCTTTCACTAACCTCACGCACACAAAAACACACACACACACACACACACACACACACACACACACACACACACACACACACACACACACACACACACACACACACGTAAACACGTGCATGAATAGCTAAACCGCTAGCCCATAGCAAAGTAGCTAGTGTGTTCTTTGGTCTGTAAGACGTTAGCCTGAAAGCTAACCGGCTTGCTCTAGCCACACAGCACAACTACCGCCCTCTTGAAGCGAAATAGTTTTGTACCGCTCACAGGAGTAGCCATTTTTGTAGTCTTTGAACTAGACTACGTTTCGACACCCCCTCTTCCTTGCACTCTCTCACACACACTTACACTCATACAGACACATGCTGGTTTGTTTTTGCTTTGTTTTGTTGTACTTTAAAAAAGGGTATATTGGTTTTAATTGATCAAATGATAATAATCCTTAGATTGGCCATTGATAATTTTGAAGTTAATAAATTCTACTATATTTTTTTAATAGCAGTTCTCTGTGATGATTTGTGTACTTATTGTAATACTTGCTGGTTGAACACAGGTCAGTGCTCAAATTCACCCTTCCTTTTGTTCCTTTAAAGAACATCAGATAGATTAACCAAGTTAAGATCTGTATTTAAAAGGGAACGCCACTAATGAGACTGTTTCACAGTTCGGTTATTGGCACCTGAAGTTCCAGGGTGGTGCCCCGTTTTGATTGTTGATTTGATAAAGTTTCACTATAGGTGCTCTTGAGGTGGCTGTTGATGGCATTTTTCGAGCAGGTCAGGCACCCAGTCCTCTTGTGACCTAGGCGTTCCTTGGTCAGCTTGAAGGGGTTGGCCAGGAATGCGGCTCTCCTCCTCGCCTTCTCCCAAGCTTGGCCTCCCTCATCCCGAATCGCTCAGCTGCGATGTTCACTATGATTGTGGTCATCGTATTCAGCTGGCGGTCCACATCCCCCTTGGCCATCCCCACCAAGATACAGTCTACGTCCTAATCAAGCTGATGCCACTCCGTTTTCTTTGAGGACTGGGGTCATTGGATCCTTGAGTAGGCCGATGGAGCCCCGCCATGCTAAGCTGGAGCTGCTTGGTGGCTCTGGAGGCTCCATTCACTAGTTGTGGCTGATGGTACATGAAGGCTTTGAGTACTACTGGCTGATGGGGCAGCCGGTAGAGTGCTGGCAGTTGGAGTGACCGACACTAGGAGGTTCTGGGCACTGTGGTTTGCCTCTGGGCCTTGCACCTCCAACGTCTCACCAGAAGTATCTTCTGGTACTTCTGTGCACTGTGTCACCACTTCCCCTGTCTTTCACCCCTTCCTGGCCTGATGTATCGTCAAGCCCCTGATGTTCTTACAGGCCTTGTCGCAGATGCATAGTACTCGCAGTGTTGTTTGTCCGTTATCCTGTGTCGTCAACTTTAGGTCTGTCCTGGTTTGGGTTCTTCCTTTCAGAAGACGTGGTTTGGGCTACTGACCCTCCCCACCCCTGTTGCCGACTCTCTGGCTGCCCTCTGTCTCTCCAGAGTTCACTGCATTATTCACAGTTGTCAACCAGCCTCTTCCTGGTTGTCACTAGTTGTACCCGAGCATTACAGTTAGGTGTTGGGAATTCGTAGGTGTACAGATTCAATTATTGGCAAATTATCAAAGATGTTTTATCAATATTAATAAAGTTATGAATATGGTTATTAATAACTTTATCAAAGTGGGGGTGACGTGAAGTTTTATAGCTCAGGCCACCAGACATGGCTCCATGCTGTGTTTAGGGTCCCTCTAAACGAATGGGAAGGCTCCAAATTCTTGAAGGTGCGTACACCTTCCTGTAGCCCCTCCCTCTGGCCATTTTGTGACTCTTCTCCTCCTAGTAGTTTGGTGATAAGGGCTGTGGGTTTTCCACCTAGGCCCAGACCTCTTTGTCTCTGAGCACATGTTGGCCGAAAACCCTTTGCTTGAAAAGGATAATGTTTAACCCACTACTGGATGGTTCCAACAGTCCCCCTTTTTGCTCTGAAGAGCGGTTGAGTCCCGATCTTTGGAGCAACCAAGGACCATACAGTTCATGGGAGAAAGGGTTAAACTGATAGTAACAAAGTCCAAGCATTCCTGGGAATGAGAAACAGTTCACAAGTTCATAGTGTTCATAGGTGGGCTGAGGCTATGGTGTCTGGGCAGACAGTAGGCTAAGGTAGCATCTGGGCAGATTACTTCTAGCTGTAGCTAAACAAAATGTTTAAACAACATGATCTTTCAAATAATAGGTAAGCAATCAATTATCACTTGTACAATCATTGCTGCTGTTTCAATATGACATGAACCCCAAAAAGTAGTGAAACAAAAAAAAAATGAAGGAAGATAGGAAAGAAAAGTGAAGTAGTTAACAGGTTCACTCCAGAAAAGAATTGGAGTTCGCCAGTGTACCCAGCTAACAATTTATGGTTCCCAGTTTTTGGTTGCGGGAACGTTCCCTGAAGGTTTTGGTTCCCTTGGAAAGTTTTGTTAACGTTCAATGTTAGGTTACATTGAACGTTCACAGAATGTTCCCGGCACAGTGGGGTCCTCCGTGTCTGCTGCAGTCAGCGCAGGGAAGTTTTTCTGGGAGGCCGCTAGAGTAGAAGTCAAAATGAAACAAAGTTACAAGTCAAATTAAAACCTCTTATCAGCCAAGCTAAGCATAATACTGATGTAAACAATAAAATAACACCTGCCTGTTATAACCCTGCAGATTGTTACGTCCTGGAAGGCCTTCTTTGCCTTGCTACCCCGCAGGCTATACGGTTTTAGAACGTCATTGGTTCCCACTCGCAGTAGCATGCGACGGATGGCAGTACCTCCAGTCGAACCTCCAAGGGTTGTCAGGAAAAGTTGCTGTAAAACATATAGAAATACAAATTATCCATGTAGAGCAAAGTGGAGATTTGTGGCATTTTCCTCACATTTGAGACAGAAATTATATATATATATATATATATATATATATATATATATATATATAATATCTAAATGTTAAATCTAAATGTTATATCTAAATCTAAATGTTAAATCTAAATCTAAATGTTAAATATATATCTAAATGTTAAATGTTAAATCTAAATGTTATATCTAAATCTAAATGTTAAATCTAAATCTAAATGTTAAATATATATCTAAATGTTAAATGTTAAATCTAAATGTTATATCTAAATCTAAATGTTAAATATATATCTAAATGTTATATCTAAATCTAAATGTTAAATCTAAATCAAATGTTAAATCTAAATCTAAATGTTAAATATATATCTAAATGTTAAATGTTAAATCTAAATGTTATATCTAAAGCTAAATGTTAAATTTATATCTAAATGTTTAATGTTAAATCTAAATATATCTAAATCTAATTCTTAAATATATATCTAAATATTATATCTAAATCTAAATCTTAAATATATATCTAAATATTATATCTAAATCTATATCTTAAATATATATCTAAATGTTAAATGTTAAATCTAAATGTTATATCTAAATGTGTCGCCAAGTGTAAAGCTAAATATTTAGAAAATATTCAAATCCCCAAGGAAACCACGCCCACTGCAGTGGCTTCAAATCGCGCTGCACCGCCCTCACCCCCTCCCCCGCTCCCACCCCACACTAAGACGCTGTGGTGAAAGCAAAGGACTTAGGTGAAAGGCAGGCATGGCCGGTTCTCTAGGTCTAGGAGACATTGAACGGGCGGTCATTGCAGGTGTGCAGACTGCACTCCATGGTGTACCTCCCCCGGTCCAGTCCACAACATCAACGGTAACTTAAGTTGTTTTAATTTGAGTTCTTTATGCATACTGGAGGGGGTTAGCCACTGTTAGCTAACCCAGCCATTTAGCTGTGTGACGGATGCTAGCTAAAGTTTTGTTATCCACTTTCTGTAGTTAATGTGACTGAGAAAGGTAACTTAAGTTACCCATAACCTAGTTGACTAAAACTGACCACTTACTCTATGAAGCCTGTGCTGTGGTCAACATGTGTAATATTAACGTACTTTGCCGCTATTCACCCTTTGCATGTGACGTCACGTTTTGTTCCACAGCAAAATAGTCTAGTGGATGGCAAGAAGACGAATCAAATCAATGGGTTGTAATGGGACGTATCGCACAGCAAGGAGATTATAGTGAGATTTAACCATAGTAATGCCCTTCCACTACTGTTGGCTTATTGTTTGGAATACAACAACATCCCATTTTCTGATGTAGATATATTTTGTTTTGTTTTCTTTTGTGTTTCGGGAGTATTTCAACCACAATTGCACGGTTATCTCGTCAGTGTATGAAGCACAGCAACGGTTGCTATAGCAACCATAGACTCTGAACAGGACGGTAGACTACCAAGCAAGCACTTAGACAAAGTCTATGGCAAGATCTGAATGTAAATGGATAATACTGTTCAAGTGTTTTCTTTATTTCCTATTTCTTTCAATTCTTTAACTTAAGACATGTAAGAAGTAAGCTTACTTATTCGCTGGGCAACGTACAAACTGATGAGTTACATTAGCCCTAGCACCTGCATCTGCCATTGTTTGCCGTGCTAGAATAGTATCAGCTCCAGCACTGTGCATTCTTGCCACTGATAGCTCCATATCAACAATGTCAATGTATGTGTTAATCCATTGGGACTTAGTGATTGAATGTGGAGGTTTCCAGCGTAAAGCTAGCAACTTCTTGGCAGCAGTGATGCCCGTTAAGAGCATACATCTTTTCCCACATGTCAACTTAAGTGGGGAGGTATCATTCAAGAGTAGCATAGTGGGAGAACATGGTACAGTGACATCCAGTACATTAGATAAAGTAGCACAGACCTCACCCCAAAAAAGCCTCACGTCCTTTCCATTCCCAATACATATGCATGTATGAGCCTACAAGTCCATCTGAGCACAGGGTGCAGACTGGAGATGTTAAACGTTTCATGAGAAAGTTTCTCCTAGGAGTGAGGTAAGTTCTGTGGATATAATTGAAATGGATCTGTTGATGATCCGGGTTTTTAGAAGCAAAGACAATCGAGGACCAAATCTTTTCCCAGTCCAGTGAATCATCTCCGATATAGTGTTCCAGATCGCTAGACCATACATGTAAGATGGGGAGGGTTTTATAAGAGGCAATAAGTGAATATATTGGGGAGACCAAACCTCTTTTTCGGCCTCTATTGTACAGAATGGAGTGCAAAGGGTGGGTAGTTAGAGGAGAACTCCATGGTACTCCATATGCTTTCATAGATGACCGTAGTTGAAAGTACAGAAATAAAGATGTTCCAGGCAATTGGTAAGACAGTCTCAGATCATTAAAGTCACGAAGCCCGTTCTCGTTATACACATCAGCTAAAACATATATACCCCTAGAGCTCCAATCCGGGGATGAGAATGAGAGTGAGTGGGTGACAGTGAGTAGGGATTAGCTGTTGAAGAGTGGACTATTCAGGTGCCATTTACATGTGCTCTTAGATTCCTTCTCAGCAATAAACCATGTTGATAAGAGGAAACTCATTATGGGACCAAGCCGCAGTTTAGCTCGTTTTAAAGGGACAGCGGAGTAAATCAGATCCTCCAGTCTGTGTGGGGATGCTAGGTCCTTTTCTATAGGTTTCCAACAGGGATCAGAATTGGGGTTAAGCCAATCTGAAAGTGGTCTCAGTACAAATGACCAAAAATAATATTTAAAATTAGGGACGGAAAGACCACCCACTGTTTTATGCCGTTGAGGTGTTGCTAACCTCACCCGTGGCCGTTTCCCTCCCCAAATAAATTTAGAGACCAAAGAGTGGACTCTTTTCCAGTAATCAATTGGGGGTGGTACATTGAGGAAAATAAATGTATGTGTGGTAAAATATCCATTTTAACAATTGACACACAGGCTTGTAATGATTTTGGCAAGTGAGACCATCTACTGAGATCCGCCTCAACTTTATTATAGATGCCCTGAAAATTCTTATTGGCAATATTGGCTAATGAAGGAAAAATGTCCACCCCCAAGTATTTAAATTGTTTGACCACTGGGATGTGCTGAGGTAATGAGCTCAAGTTCAATTTAGAGTTTAAAGGAAGAAGCGCTGATTTGGTCCAGTTGATTTTATAACCAGATAGAGAGCTAAATTCGTGAAAAGTATCCAAAATATGCGGTAATGATATGGCTGCTCTATCAAATAATAATAATATATCATCAGCATACAGCGAAATGGAGTGTGTGGTGTTGTTAAAAGTTATGGGGGAAATAAACGGATGTTGACGAATTTTCTGTGCGAGGGGCATTAAAATAATAGTTCCTTCTGGTCCTATGAATTTGAAATTCAGCTCGTAATCTCAAAATGTTGTTCAACTTCATTCTGACTGCGTCAATTTTCTTTTTATTGTCCTCTGATGCGCCATCCCTCTGCCGAGCCTGTTCTAGCCTTTGTAATTAATTTTCAAGTGAATTAATTTTGCCCAGCCTTGTTCGATTAGGTAAGGTAAGAAGCGAAGGAAATAGTGGTATTCCTCAAATCCCTTAATTGCGCCCCATAAGACTCGAAGGTCCTCTACTGAGCTAGCATTCTCTGAGATAAATGTTTTAAAAGAATTTCTGAAATGGTCACAATAATCATTGTTTTTAAGTAATGTGGTGTTAAATCGCCATCTTGTGGCCTTAGTTGGAGTCTTGGCAAGTGTGAGCTGTGATGCGATAACACAATGGTCAGATAAAGAGTTAGGATAAATCACAGCTGAATGAATTTCCGAGTATAAAATTGCAGAAGCCAGTAAATGATCTATCCTTGAATAGGTTTTGTGTCTGTATGAATAAAAACTATATTGTCTTGAAGAAGGGTTTATAGCTCTAAATAGATCTGTGAGACTGAAATCGTCAATTAAACCTTGGAAGGCAACTGTCGAGGGAGGAATATGTTGAGAAGGTGCACTAGTTATTATTTCATGTTCTGATATATTCTTAACATTGTGACTATGTTACAACTTATAAAAGCATGACAAATAAATTAACCAAATTGTAGCTCCCCAGTAACGCGCAGACACACGATGTTTAGTGAAAAAACATGGTGATCTTTATTCCATCGTCGACCATTAATCCCGTGAAAACTGCCAATGAAAGAACACATAACAGCTGCTTGCAGTAACCACATTGTATTAACACTAGCCTACTATACTAACACAGCAAGCTATCAGGCTAAGTTAGCTTAAACTTGTAAACATTCTCAACGTACCTCGTTGGCAGCTTATTACCAAAGGAGCTAAACCCGGATCTTGTATCTTCAACATGTCTCATCACAACATATCTTCAGCACATTTCTTACAGATCCAATATAGTAGCTTAACTTAAAAGGTGTTATTATTACATTTCCTTTCGGGATACGCTTATCACGCTGCATCGCAGATCTTTTTTCTCTCTCAGTGTGCCCCTCCTAAAAGCGTCCTGCAGGCAGTGTACACGCAAATTAGTTCCACCCCAAACTATTCAAAACATTATGTAGGAGACATCATTTATGCACAAACAACTGTTAATAACTGTACTGAAATTACACACCACATAAATTAAACTTAATGTGTGGACCACAAAACATTAATGAACTGATGGCAGTTACACTCCCACCAAAATCCTTAGAGATTTTTATTATGCAAATGTATGAACCGTATTGTGAATTTCACTTCACCTTTTATCACTTAAAGATATAAAGATTATATCTTTACTATAAAGTCACCTTATCTTTACTCACTCTGATAGTTTACCAGAACTAACTATATATGGCCTAAAGAATGACGAGAGAGTGAGAGTGCAGGACAGTGCTTCAATCCGCCTCCACTAGTGTGACAGTTTTCTGGATGGGACGCTCAAGGTAAGCAGGTTTGGATATACGTTTTCCCTTTGCATCAAGTGTAGGGTCACTAATCAGTAACTTCAGCTTTCTCACTCTTCCATCCTTTCCTGGGAACACTTCCGTTACCCAACCTCCAGTGGTTACGTGGGGCCATGTCGTCTTGCAAAAGAACAATGTCATTGACCCGTGCATTTCGTCTGACCTCTGTCCATTTCTGCCGACACTGAAGATTTAAGAGATATGATCATGAACAAAAGCCTGCTTGAGCTCTGGATCAGCGCTTAGGACTTCTCCCACCATGACGTCCTCGCATGGAAGCTCTTCCTGCCATAAGAAGGCTGGTCCCGTGAACCAGTTGGACGCCTTTAGCTGCAGTGCTGCAAGACCCCTGGATGCATGATCTGCAGGATTGTCTTCAGAAGCTACGTACCGCCACTGAGCAGGTGCTGTGCTTTGTTTGATTCGCTGCACTCGGTTGGCCACAAAAACATGGAACCTCCTGGCATCATTATTGATGTATCCAATGATGACCTTAGAATCCGTCCAGAAGAATTCATGTTGGCAGTTTACTTCAAGTTCTCTTTTCAGCAAGTCACTAATACGAACAGCCACGACCGCTGCAGACAGCTCCAATCTTGGTATGGTAGTGACCTTGGTGGGTGCAACTCTTGACTTCCCCATGACTAAGGAACAATGGACTTCTCCTGTCGTACTGACTGCTCTGAGATATGTGCACACGCCATAGCCTGATGTGCTGGCGTCCGAGAAATGATGGAGTTCATAATGCTGAACTTTAAAGCTGCCGGGAATGTAGCATCTTGCTATCTTTATGTCAGCCAGTTGTTTTAAGTCCAGAAGCCAGGATTCCCACAAGGGTCTCAGATCTTCAGGTAAAGCATCATCCCAATTGAGTTTGTCTCTGCACATCTGTTGCAGGATCTGCTTTCCTATCAAAATGAAAGGTGCGGAAAAGCCAAGTGGGTCATATACTGAGGCAACTGTGGACAACACTCCTCTTCGAGTGAGTGGATTGTCCTTGACCGGCACTCTAAACTGGAACTGATCCAAAGCCACACACCACTGAACTCCAAGTGCCCTTTCCACCTGGAGCTCTCCAAAGGCCAGGTTTAAGTCTTTGGCGCCTTCTGCACATTCTACTTCAGGGATTGTGTCAAGTACCTCCTTGCTGTTGGAGACGAACTTATGAAGATGGAGTTTACCCATGCTGCAGAGGTCTCTTGCTTCTTTAACCAATTGGATTGCTTTGTCCTGAGTTTCTACACTTGCTAATCCATCATCTACATATACATAGAAGTTCCTTTGAATGAACCTGACAGTTTCCTCACTGAATCGTCCACGTCCCTCTGTGGCAAGGTGTTTAAGTCCATAGTTGGCGCAGCCTGGAGAAGAGGCTGCCCCAAACAAGTGAACTTTCATCCGATAGACGGAGGGCTGTGACTCCAGGTTTCCACCGTCCCACCAGAGGAACCTCAGGTAATCCTGATCGTCTTCCTTGACATGAAATTGGTGGAACATGCGTTCAATGTCGCACATGATTGCCACCACGCCTTTACGGAAACGGCAGAGTACTCCCACTAAGGCATTTGTTAAATCAGGACCAGTCAGCAGATGGTTGTTCAGGGATGTCTGTTGAAACCTTGAAGCACAGTCGAACACCACACGTATTTTACCAGGCTTCTGTGGATGGTACACCCCATGGTGTGGGATGTACCATACTGGGAATTTATTCAAGTCTTCCAATGGGACTTTCTCAGCATCTCCACGACCTATTGTTTCGTTCATAAAGGTTGTGTAGTCTTTATAGTACTGCTGGTTTCTCTTCAACTTCCTTTCAAGGCATTTAAGACGATGGACAGCACACTGCTTGTTGTTGGGTAAGTTGGGCCTTTCTTGCTTGAATGGTAGTGGCATTTCATAGTGACCATCACTTTTGAGCCTAATGCCATTCTTCATCTTAGCCAGGAATCCAAGATCCTCTTGGGATATTGTGCCATCTTCCGTCACTCTCTCGCTGAAGTCAGATTCAAGAACGTTCATTATTTCTGAAGGTGAGACTGTTTCCTTAACCTGTGTTCTATGAACATAGTGCACTTTGCATGCAAGGTCAGACCAGGGCTGCACACCCGCTTCACAAGTACATGATGACTCACTCCGATCAAATCTCCATAGTCGATGTGAGGGTTGCCGTAGCCAATCACACTCCAGCCTAAGTCTGTTTTTAGTGCGAAAGGTTGACGTTCTTCGCCAGACACCACTTGTCTTGGAACAAGGGCCTGAGGGCAGTTGTAACCGATAAGCAGGCCAACATCACAACTTTGCAGAGGGGCAATCTCATCTGAGATGTGTTGCAGGTGAGGCCATGACTTTGCAGTGGTCAGAGTGGGGATGTGATCTCTATTCGCAGGAATAAATTCTCTTGAGTAAGTATGCGGCAGGGGTATTATTTTGTCTGAGTAGAATCCTCTTACTTGCAGGTTTGTCAGTTTCTGACAGGACACTGGTATTCCTTGAAGCCATCGTTGACAACTTTAATTGAACTGGCTCACTCTTGGTGTTAAAGCTTCTGCGGTTTCTTTCAGGATGAATGTTGTATCGCTTTGTGTGTCAAGAAGTGCGTATACAAGTACTTCGTGCTCTGGTTCACTGGTGCTTGACACCCACACCGGTATGATTGTGGAGGTGTGCGTGCCCTTAATATCTTGCATAATTCTGTTGGATGTTGCCTCACCTGACACACTAATTACTTGCACTTGAGCGCTCTCCGTCCTCTCTTCCATGGAGTTGTCGCTGTCATGTTGGATGGTGTTTTCTACACATGTCACAGATCTTTTGTTTTTCACATTCCCTTGAGCGGTGTCCAGGCTTCAGGCATCCAAAGCATAACTTGCTCTCTTGTACAAACTTGTGTCGCTCAGGCACTGCTTTCTCCATAAACTTGTGACAAGTATCCAAACTGTGATTGACTCTTTCACAGAAAATGCAGCTTGGTGGCACATATCTTTCATCTGAACTTGTCGCTAACACCTTTCTGCTGGGACTTCTGTTCCTTTGGGCCTTGATCTTGTCATTTTCATTTGGTTTCAGGGCATGCAAGGATGTAATTGGATTGCATGCGATTCTGGCTTTGCGTGTGAGGAATGTCACAAACTGATTAAAACTTGGAAATGTTTGGTTTTGCTCTTCCACTTCCATAACCTTCCTATTCCACATTGAAGTCAACCAATCTGGAAGTTTGGTGAGTAATTTTTGATTCTCATTGCAGTCGTTCAGCACGGCAAGCCCTTTGATCTGAGACATCGCAGCCTCACAGCTTCGAAGGAAGTCAACAAATTCCTGTAATTCCAGACTGCTTTTGGGATTGATCTTGGGCCACACATTGAGTCTGTCTCTGAAGGCTTTGGTAATGAGAAATGGATTTCCATATCTTTCTTCTAAGATTGTCCAAGCAGAGACGTATGCTGCCTCAGTGCCCAGCAGAAAGTAGCTTTCAATTGCCTTCCGTTAACACCACTGGCATCTTTCTTTGACTATCAGATCCCGAACAGCAATACATTGAACTACAAAGATGTTACAGTAATGGTGTTCACTTCATCATAATCATTATGACATAATGTAATTTGCCGTACGTTTCCTATCTTTTTGCCATCCAGCATGGCGCCGTCACGTGACTAAGTCACGTGTCTGCAAAGGGTCAATATCTGACATCTAAAATGCGGGCTCGTTTCAGGTTTCAACACCAGCGGTGCCCAGTGCCACAGGCACGTCCAACTTCACGTCACTGAGATCAGTAAGTTGTGATATAGCTGGATAACTTTATGTTACCCTGAGAGAAATAGATAAAACTATTGATATAAAATAACTGTTTCTGGTTAATATTGAAGTTCAACATTGGTAATTTGAGGATTAGGGCTACAACTAAAATACTCAAACCGATTAATCATTATCAAAATAGTTGGCAGTTAGTTTAATTGTTGTCAACTAATCAATCAAATCATTGCAACTGTAAGTAGGAATATGTAAATTGTAATGTGATATATAGTAACTTGTGTGGAATATAATGATTATATCCTATGCATGGCAAAAAACAAGTTATGATATTAGTGAATGTCATATCTGTTTTTAACCTTTTTTTTTATTTAGGATGAACATATACTTTAATCTCCAAAGAAGACATTGAGGGTTTGCTGCTGCTAGGGACAACACTTTCTGAAGTAGCTTCAGTCCTGCAGATCTCCAGACCCACATTATACAAGCTCATGCAGGTATATAACATAAGACACACAACATTTTGTAACATTTCTGATGAGGAGTTGGATGCAACTATATGTGAGATAAAAGCAGAACATCCACATGTAGGAGAAGTTATGCTTAATGGACATTTGCGTGCCAGAAACATTGTGGTGCAGCGTCGTTGTCTCAGAGACTCCGTTCAATGGGTTGATGGTGCTGGTGTTGAGTCCAGGAGAACAACAACTGTACAAAGATGAGTATACACTGTGCCTTGTCCAAACTATATATGGCACATAGACGGAAATCATAAACTGATAAGATGGAAATTAGTTGTACATGGCGCAATGGATGGTTACAGTAGAATGTTAACGTTTCTCCAGTGTTCCAACAACAATCGGGCTGAAACTGTTATTAACCTCTTCAGTTCAGCCATCAGCAAACATGGCCGACCCCTTCATATTAGAACTGATCATGGAGGGGAGAATGTCCAGGTTTGGGAAGACATGAGAATGCACAGAGGTGAAAATTCTTTGTTGACTGGAGGCTCTGTACATAACATGACAGTGAATTGAACGATTCAATCGTGACTTGAACAGAAGCTGCAGTCATGTGTTTGCACCCATTTTCTACGAACTAGAGTCAATGGAGGCTTTGAATGTGGACAATGATACAGATTTATTTTCTCATTATGTGTACATTCCGAGGATCAATCGCACATTAGATGAGTTTAAATCTGAATTTAACAATCATTCAATTTCTTCTGAAGGAAACAGGACCCCAGTTCAGCTTTATACACTAGACAGACATCTTCTGTTACTAAACTATCCAGAAGCTGCAGCTGAGGAAAGAACAGTGGACTCAGTATCAACTCCTCATGCACATTACTCCTTTTGCCCACTTAACCAGCAGGACTTGCAAGAATTGGTTGTTACAGTAAACCCACTTGTTGAAAATGATGGTAACAAGGGAAAAACATTGTATCACAGAGTACAGGAATTTGTATTACACAAAATTGTAAATATGTAATAATCAGCCAAGCAGAAGAGGGGTGGGGTGGGTGGGACTTTGACCCATGTCAACATTACACGATATTGTAAATTACTCAAATTTATAAATGTATTTTGTTATTGTATTTTAGAACTGCGATGATTAGTTGTCAACTATTTAATTAATTGTGAACTATTTTGATAGTCAATTAATTGGTATGAGTCATGTTTTAAGAAAAAAAAATTCCTGTGTGTGTGACTCAGTATATCCACCTACCTCCATGTCTTGCACTTCTCTAATCCTCTCCATCCTGTCAATAATACGTATGATTTTGGAAAACACAAGTTTATGTCATGCCAGAACAGTGAAAGTGTGAAGCAACCAACTGTAACTTGCTTTGTAAGATGACTGACACCTGTGAGCTTTATGAAAATATTAAAGATATACTTTTTCCTTTTGAAATTCCTCTCATCGATTCATTTTTTTCCATGAACTTTTATCACACCTATTGATATTGGACAAGAAAAGCAAAATCTGTTTTTTGCAAATGGTGATTATCAAATTGCAAACAAATCAAATTAAACATTTGCATGTCTGTGCATATTACTGCTGAAACAAGCTAAAAGGTAAAGTAAAGTCATGAAATCCGTTTTGAGGTATGCAGCTAGCCACCGATAACAAATTACACTATAGATGGTCTGCAAATACTCTCACTTCACATTCTCAAGGTATCTGTTCACCAAAACAAAATGACAATGCAGGATGTTCATTACTGAAGTCGTACACAGCTTATTCAGAGTTTCTGGAATGGTCTATTTATAGGAACTGGCCACTTAATTGAAATACTGCATTTAAATAATTAAATGGAATGAAAACAATAGTCTGTGTCTGATACAGCTAAAATGAACAATGAATATTAATCAGACACACCTGGTTACACCTTACAGCAATACTGCAAAAATGCACAATACTGACAACTGGACATGTTGATGAAATCTGACAAGAGTGCAACCTCAAGCAAAAAATTAATAATACAAACACGAGTATACACTGTGCCTTGTCCAAACTCTATATGGCACATAGACAGAAATCATAAACTGATAAGATGGAAACTAGTTGTACATTGCGCAATGGATGGTTACGGTAGAATGTTAACGTTTCTCAACAACAATCGGGCTGAAACTGTTATGAACCTCTTCAGTTCAGCCATCAGCAAGGTGAACGGTGAAAATTCCTCTGAAGGAAACAGAGCTCCTATAAAATCTTTTTTTTTTCTTGTAAATGCATTTAAAGAAATAGAAAGTTGATAAAGTGTACAGTACTGTGTAATTTTACACTACTGAGAAGACATTGATAATGTTTCTACAGGAGATTATAGCATGCTGACTGACTGTAGTTCAGATCAGACTTTAGGCGAAACGTTTTAACAGTTTTAACAAGTCATGTTAAACCTGCTTGTAAACTTGATGTCCATCCATGAAAAGCTCTGGGCTCCAAATAAAATGTACAATCCAAGCATTGTTTTTTTGTAGACTACACTGCACTAAAAATGTATCCATTCATGAGAGCTACCAGAAAATTGAAATCAAATTCATTGTCATCTGCCAGATTCTTTCTGTTAACAAAGATCTGAAGCTCATTTGAGCATGTGTGAGCAATGGGGAGGTGCTTCGTGTCATCATGAACAAAAGTCAGTTTTGGACTGGGAAAAAATCCAATTGCAGGAACTTTGCTGCTTCCCGTTGCAAAGGCTAGGATGTGTCCAGGATTCAATGTCAGGATAAACGCCTTTTCTGCCTCAGTGAGGTTTCTGGTGTTAAGATGTTCCCCAAGCTCCTTCTCTACAAGGTTGAAAAGTTTCAGAACAAAAGAAAATATAGACATTACATTTTATCTACAAAACAGAATTATCATATAGCTTGACTTCAAAATATGTAGAGTGTAGGAAGAAATTTCTAGCCTTAAAGATATTTCCATATATGTGTGTGTACTGTGTGTTTTACTCATGTGTTCTTTTACTTCTGTTTGTGAACAAGTTATTCATAGAAATGTATGGGTGAACAGAAATTGGGATGATGAGAGATGTTTTACATCTGTGGCATTCTTCCTCAAGGTAATTGGGCCTAAGTGCTTGTTTGTTAAGATAGAAGGGGCCCTGACTTGGAGGAGCCATCTCCTACTAGGGGGGTTGGCGCCTTCATGTATGTTAGACCAGGCCTTGGGTAAATGTCACTGATGTTGGTTGCTAGGGGTTACATCCTTGTATATAATGTTGTGCAAAAGAGGTGATGTGCTCATCTTGATTCCTGTCATACCATATTTGGAGATGTAATTTGTGAGAATGTCCTATAAGAAGTGTGTCTTTTCTTTGGAACCTCAGACTGCGTCTGGTAGCAACACGACGTAGGTCTCTGGGTCCCGTGAATAAAGAGGAGATTTCTGACTTGCTGAGGCTTTGTCTACTAACTGGCTTTCTACTGACTGGCTGAGGCTTTGTTCAACTGATTGCTAAAAAACCTAGACCGATAAGAGATAACATGCCATGTATGACGTGCCATGGTTTTATAGACAGTGAAATGACATATTGTAATTATCCTCAACATAGGTAGGAGAATGTAGAAATAAGGCAGAGCAAACACTTATCACAAATGCCTACTGTAACACTTATGACTGCAGTAGGATAGTGCATACATTGTATACATGCACTGCAATATCCTCTACATCAGTGGTTCTCAAACCAGTCCTGGGAAAACCCATCCATGCCACATATTTGATCTATTCCACCACCAGGACACCTTATTCAGCCAATCAAGAGACTTGTTTAAGATTAAAGTTGTAACAATTAATCCATTAGTTAACAACTATTAAGTTAATTAACAACTATTTTGATAATCAATTAATCAGTAGGAAAAATTCTGATTCCAGCTTCCTACATGTGTATATTTTCTCGTTTGTTTAGTTCTCTGACAGTAAACTGAATATTTTGGGGCTATGGACAGAACAAGATACTTGAGGATGTCATATTGAGGTTTGGACGACAGTTAAAAGATTTTTCACAAGTGTCTAATTTTATGGACCAAACTAATCAGTTAAGAAAACATTTGGCAGATTAACTGATAATGAAAATAATGGTTAGCAAATTTAGAGCTTATCAGGGAAGAGATTATTTTTTAGCCATACTACATTTTATATCCATTTACCTTGCACACAGTCAAGAAACTCTCTGAACTTAACCACCATTGGTCTTCTGTTACTTCCCAGAACAGAGTAGTTAGGTTTCAGGAAGGTAGCTACAACATCTGCTGTGACATCACTGGGTTCTTTGGGCATATCAAGAAGGACCCTAAGGCAAGGCCTTTCTTTCAGGAGTGGCAGAACCTGTGAAAACAACAAAAGCCCAATTAGAAGCTTAATCCGTAAATGTATGAGCTTTTAGTGAGCCAGGGAGACATGAGAGCAGCTTCTCGCTAACAGCTACATGTGTTTGAAGCAGATAGCAGGGGGGAGGACAGATGTCTCACTACCCCACTCTGTGCTGCGACTCCGCTGCTGTTCCATGGTCATGGAGCAGACATTTTCAGTTTATAGTTGTATGATCCATCATCCAAATACGTATTGATAACATGCTTAGTGTTTTACAGTAAGCATGTTTTTTTATGAGATGAACGTTGATGCTGAAATTAACTGAATGGGTTTTATTTCTATAAAAAAAAGGCAAAGCGATTGGGGGTGGTGGGGAAGTAATGTAATCGGTGTCTGAACACCCGTGCGATCTGTAGATAATTCAAATTGTTTATTTTGAATGGGACTGAACAGTGTTCCAGTGTGCTATAAAAATCATGCACAAGCAATTCAATATCTGTTGTACACTAGAATGCAATTACAGTTATATTTAAGTCTAAACTTACCTCGTAGTACTTCAAACCCTCAACTAACTGATCATAGCAGCTCTGTCGTTGAATGAGGACATGAAAAAGTATTGCATTCTGCACAAATGCATCTTTGTTGTCCATGCTGACTGGGTTCGGAAGACCTTCGATTTAGTATCTCCATGAGTCACAGCATTCCAATGCTTGCTCCAGCTCATCGGTGGTCAACCTTAAGGAGCAATCGAAAAATAAGGATATAATAGATGCATTCAGAACTAAAATAAACACCTCAGAAACTGGGATTGAAGCAAATAAAATGTTATCACACTCATATCATACCTTCTTCAGGGCTTCTCTAAGTTCCATGTCAGCTACATCATCTGGAGTGACATTCAACTGAAAGATGCGTCCTGTCAGAAGGTAGTCCACTACCAGAGGAGAAAGGAGGGCTGTAGGTTCACCACCCTGGACGATGATGGTAGACATCATATGTCCAATAGTGCGGTACACTCCATTCTGCACATGAGAAATGTTCATTCTTGGAGTGAAGCCATTTAGAGACTCTAGGACAAAACGACAAAAAACAATTGTGTTTATACAGTAAAGACAAATAAAATCACTCCCAGATATCATACAATAATCTGAATACCATTTACCTATAACAGAAATACTGTATATAGAATAGAATTTTAGAATAGGCGAAAACACATTTATACTGCATGCAAAAACTGCAAGGGATTGCATGAAGTTACATGTTACAAGGTTTATTGAAGATGTGTTGGGTTTTAAGTTTTTGAGTACCCATAGAACCCATTTTTATTCAGATATCTTGAGGTGAGAAGTCAAGGGCCAATATTTAGCCTAACTTATTATTTGTTATTGCCATTTAGCCCCTTCCAACAAGCTAGCATGACATGGTTGATAGCAGTGGACACCTTATGTTGTCTAGTTTCACATGATACCAGAGTCTTCCACTATAGCCTCGAAAGACAGTAATGTCGACAGAGAAAGCCAGCATCCTTGTGGAGTTTAATCGGCTAATAAAGCGCTCATTAGTTAATTATGTATGTATGTTACCCAAACTTTTAGAGGGCAGCTTACCCAGTATTTAAGAAAAATAATTTTAACACCACATCACAGAAGTACATTTGATATAAAGTACATAACACTTATGTGTGGATGGACATCCTTGGTTGCATATGATTATGATTTTTTTCTGAATTCAATAAATGGGCAGCATCCCATTTAGACTGAGCCTTTTGTTCTCCGAGTTACCACACAAATTTATTCAATAACATGCTCACCTGTGCAGGAACTTCCATTTCTGCCATGATATACAAACAAGTGCTGTAACACACGGAGGCAACTTCTTTACCACCCCAGGGGAAATTGGAGGTGACCTTTGGTATCATCAGTTTTTTACACCCCTTGATGATGCTCAAAAACTGAAATGGAAGTGACTGGTGCTCTGATAACCCAAATGCTCCACTGAAGATAGCTGTTATTTCAGCTCTTACTTGGTCTTCAGACCATTCTGTGGAAAATGACATTTTCCAACAAGGCCAGCCGTAGCTAACCTGGTCCGAGTTTCTCCTCTGGGTATAACGAAGACCGATGCCCCCGGTGTGTATGTTTTGACATGCCTTCGTCTCAAGTATCCCGATTGAGCCCCATTACGTCGAGGGATGGATGGCAGAGGAGCCTCTTGAAAACATGCAGACCAAGAGTCTTAATAGAGCTGATAGTGACTAAGTTTAACAGTAAAGTTGTAAAGAACTGCATACAGGCCTCCATGCTGACATTTAGTGTTGTGGAGCCATTAATGTCATTTTGCCATGCACAGGATATAATCATTATATGCCAATCAAGTTAGTACATTCACATTAACACTTACATAAGCCTACTATGACCAGTGTTGAACTTAAATTCTAACCAATAGTTATATTAGTGCTTCTTTAATGAAGTAATTCTAGACTTGCTTCAATTGAAACACCCATCCAGATTTGCACTCAATCAATAAAACCTGTTCTCATTTCTAACTCGTCCTATGTTGATTTTTTTTGTCAAATCACTTGGTTTCACTATAGAGCTCATGGTGTGTTCAATAGACTCCATGATACAACCTCTCAATACAGTATTGGATGCCCACAATTTCTCCTCCTGGACCACAGAACAGAAGCATTACAGAGTCTGGACAAGTCTAGCATTTTCTATCCAAAAAACGACTTCCGGTTTGCTGCATTTCATTGCATTAACTCTGTGTGCTAATATTCAGTTGTTTTTTGTTTTGATGACAGATTAGTATGGTTTAGATCAACTTCAAGGCCAAATGTAAAATAAAAACAAAAATATAGCAGATGCCATCTTATTCTAAAATTGCATTTTACAAGTCTTACAAACTCCATTAAAAGACAACACTATAACAGCTGTATTGTGACCCTTTACAATTAGCATAAGTTAAGTAGTAGAACAAAGCTGGCAGTTCCATTTCTAAACATATAATAATTAGTTTCATAATTGGTAAAGAATAACTGATGAAATAGCACCAAAAACAGTTTCAACTTTTTGGTTCAGATTGTATTGCATGTACAGTATGTAATATAGAGCAGTTTGCCTTTTCACAATCATAACCTTGCACCAGAAATAACTACAGTGACACCAAGGGATATCACAAACAACATAATCACTGTATGACAAGTTGGGAATGACAAGGGGTTGGACTGATATGCAATTATGTTTTAGTAACACAACCAACGCACAACAGATGTATTTGATGAAATGAGACTACAGCAGGCAACAGCAGAACAACTCTTCCTCAGAAACATGCCTTTAAGTAAATTGCAGCTCATTTATGTCACTACAATCAGCACAATGTATCAGCGTAACATCCAGGAACTCTGCTTTGCTCGAAGGTCTGCATAATGTATTTTCATCACAAAATGTGGATCACAGTGAACATGAACAGCTACAATACTGCTAACCCAGCTCTACACCAATCGACACACATCTGTCAGCCCTGCCACACCGCTGCGTGCTCACTCCATCTCTTTATAAATCCGTGCACTCCACTAGTTAATGTTAGCCAGTTAGCCGTCAGCTTGCACACCTCAAATTACCAATGTTGAACTTCAATATTAACCAGAATTTTATTAACCAGTTATTTTATATCAATAGTTTTATCTATTTTTCTCAGGGTAACATAAACGTTATCCAGCTATATCACAACTTACTGATCTCAGTGACGTGAAGTTGGAAGTGCCTGTGGCACTGGGCACCGCTGGTGTTGAAACCTGAAACAAGAGCCCGCATTTTAGATGTCAGATATTGACCCTTTGCAGACACGTGACTTAGTCACGTGATGGCGCCATGCTGGACGGCAAAAAGATAGGAAACGTACGGCAAATTACATTATGTCATAATGATTATGATGAAGTGAACACCATTACTGTAACATCTTTGTAGTTCAATGTATTGCTGTTCGGGATCTGATAGTCAAAGAAAGATGCCAGTGGTGTTGTTAGATGAAATGGGTCATGATCGCAAATGTGAATAGTTATTAAAACTGGTGGTAACAGCAAGGGCAGATAGGTCGTAACGTTACTGTAATTAACATTACTGGACTAAAAAATTGCAAAGCAATTTGGTTACTTTATTTGTCATGCTTTTATAAGTTGTAACATAGTCAAAACGTTAAGAATATCATATCAGAACATGAAATAATAACTTTAGCTGCCATACTTATTAGCTATCCTAGCTAACGTTTATCGTAACTCATAGTGCTAGGGCTAATGTAACTCGTCAGTTTGTACGTTGCCCAGCGAATAAGTAAGCTTACTTCTTACATGTCTTAAGTTAAAGAATAGAAGAGAAATAGGAAATAAAGAAAACACTTGAACAGTATTATCCATTTACATTCAGATCTTGCCATAGACTTTGTCTAAGTGCTTGCTCGGTAGTCTACCGTCCTGTTCAGTCTATGGTTGCTATAGCAACCGTTGCTGTGCTTCATACACTGACGAGATAACCGTGCAATTGTGGTTGAAATACTCCCGAAACACAAAACAAAACAAAACAAAATATATCTACGTCAGAAAATGGGATGTTGTTGTATTCCAAACAATAAGCCAACAGTTGTGGAAGGGCATTACTACGGTTAAATCTCACTATTGACCCTTTGCACGTGACGTCACGCTCCACTCGCGCAAGTTATGAACGCCATGACGGACGGCGGAAGAGCTATGCTGTAGATGGACGGCAAGCTAAACTTGTACGTTTTCGTTTGTGTTTGTGTTCTCACATTCACAATCTGCAGAGTAATCCTCACCAACACAAGCATGCAGAGTAATCCTCACCAACACAAGCATGTGTATGTATTGCCTTTCTGTTTTAAATGAGTGATAAATAAAATGATCCTCAACCAGCTAGCTAGCTAGCTACCGTGCTAACCAGCTGTCCTGCTAACAGGTCCAACCCGATGATGACCCACATAACTAGCTAACATCGGTTATTCACTGACCTAGCTACATATCCAAAAAAGAAAGCTGTTCCCTTGATCATTTAACTTAACACACAAAATATCGGTTAAATTAAAGATGACATGGCACGGAAAGTAGCTTCAAAAAGGCCAAAAAACGAGTTAAAACGAGTCTGCGGAGCTCCTACCCCGGCTAGCTGACGAGCTAGCTGCAGCTAGCTTTGGACTGCTCGCTAACTGCTGCCCATCGCGTCGTAATATCCACCGGTCAAATCTAAACATAGGCTACACAGCGAATATAATCACAGATAAGAAGATGGTGTTGATTATAAAAAAGTAAAAACATTGGTGATGTTTTAGAGCAATATACTTTTAGGTCAAAATGTAACTTATTTAATGTAAACTGCTGTGAGACTGAGTGACACTGAAACTGAGCCGAAAATGATTGTTTCAATGCTGATTAAGCCTAATCCTCACCACAAACCCTAGCTTCTAAAGAATTGAATAAGTCACGTCTGTTATTTAGCATAAAGGTAGAAGCTTTAGAAGACCTATTGTTTAATCAACTTTGAGAGCCATCCCCTGTTGGGCCAGACAAAGAATGAGTATTCCTGTAGTTTGGAAACAATTGAAACTGACTTGGTAAGATCCTGTGGCCGGGTGTGGCGACAAGACACATGGATTAGGGACACATTTAGATATATATTTAACATTTTGATTTAACATTTAACATTTAGATTTAACATTTATATATAATATATATAATTTCTGTCTCAAATGTGAGGAAAGTGAGCTAAATGTTGAAAATCTATCAGCTAAAAAATTGTAACTGAACTTTTATATTCGGCACCACATACAAGACGGTATTGTGAGGGTGATCTCATTTTCTACCATACATACACAAAACTCACATCACAGTATAGCATCGCACTCACTTCTTAATATGCACATTGCTAGCCAACAGGAGAAATTAGAGTATACTGGGAAAACCTTACTTGATAAACAATATAGCCTATGTGACAAAAATGAGAACCAACGTTTTATACTTTTCAACAGTTTCAGTGGACAAAGAACAGTCCGTGGGTTTGGGTGACTGTACAGATAACAAAAAGAGTATAACGTCTAATAAAGAAATACACATACCTGCAGAAGACAATATTACATTTGGCATCTGGTCTACTGTTTCCTTTTATCTGCACCTCTGCTCCTAAACATTAAATAACAGAATTTACACACTCAAACTGGGCTGCAGAGCCTCCGTTATTACATTAAATAACAGAGTTTACACACTCAACATGGCCTGCAGAGCCTCCGTTATTTACACTGCACAGAAACGAAAATGGCGCGAAAAGAAAAAGTTAACATATATATATATATTTTATATTTAATATTTATATATTTAACCGTAAAAACGGCACTAAACAGCTTACTTAATATCGTATTAGCTTTGAGGCACTAAATATTGAATGTTTTCAAAGAAACACGCAACCTACCTCAGTGCAGTACAAGACGGAGGAGACGTTAGCTACGGCAACTTAGGTACAATAGAGGCGCAGTGAGCAACAACATCTCCGCCGGAAACAATAGCAATATTAAAGCTGCAAGCAGCGATGGACGGGCCCTCGCGCCTCTGCGCGCGTCGGGGTTACCGGCGGACGCCGGTCCTTGCGACCGTGCGTTTGCGCGGCTCTCAGACACCGCAAATCGTCACCAATGAAAAGGGAACTCCCTGCTGCGTTCATTGATACCTCACACAATGGTCAACCTTAAATCATTCAAATGTTATGAAAGGGGGCGTGGCTTAAACATAGAGGGCGGAGCAAACCACCACCAATGAAGAAGCAACTCTCTGCTGAGTTCAATGACACCTCACACAAGACTCTACGCCATACAGTTCATTAGCTGTGAAAGGGGGCGTGGCTTACGCATAGGAGGCGGGCCAAACCATCACCAGTGAAGAAGCAACTCTGCTGAGTTCAATGACACTCAAGTTACAAAGACTTATTTGTTCATCGCTCAACACTCAAAATGGCCGCCACGCCACGCCCACACCGCCTGACGAAAAGTTTTTCTTTTAATAACTTTTCATCTTTAAGGTGTTGGGATGTTACAGACCAAGTTTGAAGTACATTGGATGAAATCTCTAGGAGGTTTCGTTAAAGTATAGCACCTTGACTTTTAGGCCTACTTCCTGTTGCCACTAGGGGGCGCTATGACTTTAAGTAAATATCGGCTTTTATTTGTCCTCAGCGTTGGACTCTTATGAATCCTGGAAAGTTTTGAGCGAATTGGACAATGTACACTCAAGTTACAGCAACTTCCTGTTTTGGTGGAGAAACACACAAAATGGCCGCACCGCCACGGCCACGCCCTATGACGAAAATTTTTTCTTTTAACAACTTTTCATCTTTAACTTCAGATGGTACAGACCAAATTTGAAGTTGATCAGATGAAATCTCTAGGAGGAGTTCGTTAAAGTACGACATGTGGAAATGGCCAAAATCGCACTAATTTTGAACTTTCAATTCGAAATGGCGGACTTCCTGTTGGGTTTAGGATAAGGCTCCAATGACGTTTTGTGTGCGACTTGACTTGATACACATGTGTACCAAGTTTCGTGAGTCTACGTTAAACACACTGCAGGGGCTAAATTTTTTTAACTTTGTAGGGGCCGCTAGCGAGCCATTTTTGAGCGCTTATTCCCAAAACCCTTAAAATACGTAAATTTTCACCAGACTTGATGCGACCGCCAACTTTGGTGAGTTTTTGAATATGTTAAGCCCCTCAAAAAGCCAATTCATTTGCCGGGGAAAAAGAATAATAATAATTAAAGCTGCAAGCAGCGATGGACGGGCCCTCGCTCCTCTGCGCGCGTCGGGGTCACCGGCGGTCGCCGCTCCTTGCGACCGTGCATTTGCGCGGCACTCAGACACCGCAAATCGTCACCAATGAAAAGGGAACTCCCTGCTGCGTTCATTGATACCTCACACAAGACTACCTTAGATGGTTCAAATGTTATGAAAGGGGGCGTGGCTTAAGCATAGGGGGCGGGCCAAACCATCACCAATGAAGAAGCAACTCTCTGCTGAGTTCAATGACACCTCACACAAGACTCTTCCTTAAATGGGTCACCATTATCATTATCACATGCAGGCCACACATTCTAAGTTTCATGTAAATCGGATGATGTTTGTCATATAAGGCGCATTTCCTGTTGCCAGCGGGGGGAAATTTAGAATGTGTGGTCTACATGTGATAATGAGCCGGCCCCTATAATATAACCACGCCCACTTACCCAGGCCACGCCCCCTTTCATAACATTTGAACCATCTTAGGTAGAGTCTTGTGTGAGGTATCATTGAACGCAGCAGGGAGTTCCATTTTCATTGGTGACGATTTGCGGTGTCTGAGTGCCGCGCAAATGCACGGTCGCAAGGAGCAGCGACCGCCGGTGACCCCGACGCGCGCAGAGGAGCGAGGGCCCGTCCATCGCTGCTTGCAGCTTTAATTAGGGCCCGAGCGCCGACAGCGGCGAAGGCCCTATTGAAACTGAAGGAATTGTTATTTTCCCGGCAAATGAATTGGCTTCTTGAGGGGCTTAACATATTCAAAAACTCACCAAATTTGGCGGTCGCATCAAGTCTGGTGAAAATGTATGTATTTTAATGGTTTCGGGAATAGGCGCGCAAAAATGGCTCGCTAGCGCCCCCTACAATGTTAAAAAAAATTGAGCCCCTGCAGTGCGTTTAACGTAGACTCACGAAACTTGGTACACATATGTATCATGTCAAGATGTACAAGAAACGTCATTGAAGCCATACCCTAAGCCCAACAGGAAGTCCGCCATTTTGATTTCAAAGTTCGAAATTAGTGCGATTTTGGCCATTTCCACATGTCGTACTTTAACGAACTCCTCCTAGAGATTTCATCCGATCAACTTCAAATTCGGTCTGTGCCATCTTAAGACATTAAAGATGAAAAGTTGTTAAAAGAAAAATTTTCGTCATAGGGCATGGCCGTGGCGGGGCGGCCATTTTGTGCGTTTCGCCGCCGAAACAGGAAGTGGGTGTAACTCGAGTGTACATTGTCCGATTGGCTCGAAACTTTTCAGGATTCATAAGAGTCCAACCCTGAGGACAAATAAAGGCCGATATTTACTTAAAGTCATAGCGCCCCCTAGTGGCAACAGGAAGTAGGCCTAAAAGTCAAGGTGCTATACTTTAACGAACTCCTCCTAGAGATTTCATCCGATGTACTTCAAACTTGGTCTCTATCATCCCAACACCTTAAAGATGAAAAGTTATTAAAAGAAAAACTTTTCGTCTGACGGTGTGGGCGTGGCGGCCATTTTGAGTGTTGACCGATGAACAAATAAATTGTTGTAACTTGAGTGTACGTTGTCATATCTGCCTGAAAATTCTCACGATTGACAAGGGTCCAGGCCTGAGGACACCTAAAGGCCATATTTGACTTTTGGTCATAGCGCCCCCCGCTGGCAACAGGAAATGCGCCTTATATGACAAACATCATCCGATTTACATGAAACTTAGAATGTGTGGTCTACATGTGATAATGAGCCGGCCCCTATAATATAACCACGCCCACTTACTCAGGCCACGCCCCCTTTCATAACATTTGTACCGTTTAAGGTAGAGTCTTGTGTGAGGTGTCATTGAACTCAGCAGAGTTGCTTCTTCATTGGTGATGGTTTGGCCCGCCCCCTATGCTTAAGCCACGCCCCCTTTCATGAATGCTGATCCATCTAAGGTAGAGTCTTGTGTGAGGTGTCATTGAACTCAGCAGAGAGTTGCTTCTTCATTGGTGATGGTTTGGCCCGTTCCCTATGGCTAAGCCACGCCCCCTTTCATAACATTTGAACGATTTAAGGTTGACCATTGTGTGAGGTATCAGTGAACTCAGCAGAGTTGCTTCTTCATTGGTGATGGTTAGGCCCGTTCCCTATGGCTAAGCCACGCCCCCTTTCATAACATTTGAACCGATTAAGGTAGACCCTTGTGTGAGGTATCATTGAACTCAGCAGAGACTTCCTTTTTAATTGGTGATGGGTTGACCTGGCCCCTATAATTTAGCCACGCCCCTTTTTATAACTGGTGACCCATTTAAGGAAGAGTCTTGTGTGAGGTGTCATTGAAGTCAGCAGAGAGTTGCTTCTTCATTGGTGATGGTTTGGCCCGCCCCCTATGCTTAAGCCACGCCCCCTTTCATAACATTTGAACCTTTTAAGGTAGGGTCTTGTGTGAGGTGTCACTGAATTCAGCAGAGAGTTGCTTCTTCATTGGTGATGTTTGGCCCGCCCCCTATGCTTAAGCCACACCACCTTTCATAACATTTGAACGATTTAAGGTTGACCATTGTGTGAGGTATCAATGAACTGAGCAGAGAGTTCCTTCTTCATTGGTGATGTTTTGGCCCGCCCCCTATGCTTAAGCCACGCCCCCTTTCATGAATGCTGATCCATCTAAGGTAGAGTCTTGTGTGAGGTGTCATTGAAGTCAGCAGAGAGTTGCTTCTTCATTGGTGATGGTTTGGCCCGCCCCCTATGCTAAAGCCACGCCCCCTTTCATAACATTTGAACCGTTTAAGGTAGGGTCTTGTGTGAGGTGTCATTGAATTCAGCAGAGAGTTGCTTCTTCATTGGTGATGTTTGGCCCGCCCCCTATGCTTAAGCCACACCACCTTTCATAACATTTGAACGATTTAAGGTTGACCATTGTGTGAGGTATCAATGAAATCAGCGAGAGTTCCTTCTTCATTGGTGATGGTTTGGCCCAGGTGAGTAATAGCTGTTACTGTCAAAAGTCAGGGTGTTAGTCAAGGATTTCAAGATCAAGTAGAACGCGGAAATGTTGTCTAGACAACAAAGAAACTTACCAATGTACACACTGAAAAATTCATAAACTACAACTGAATGTATGTTTGGCAGGTTGCAGAAAAATTAATTTTCTAAAATTTAAAAAGAAATTGATTTTTCAAAAAAATTATGGACAATTATGCATACATTGTGCAATAAAGCTGGTATTCAACGCTTGCATGGGGCGTTATTTTGTTGCCAAAAAAATATTTTTCAAAAAACTAAAATTTCTTTTTCAAAAAAAATGTATGTTTAAAAATTAAGATTTATTAATTATTATGCATAATTATTGTAATAATGCTGGTAGGCACAGGCTCACACTGGGCGTCATTTGTTGGGTATTGGTAGGGTACAGATTCAATTATTGGCAAATTATCAAAGATGTTTTATCAATATTAATAAAGTTATGAATATGGTTATTAATAACTATCAAATCGACAAACAAAACGGGACACCACCCTGGAATCAGGGACCAATAATCAAACTGTGAAACAGTCTCATTTAGGTGATGTTCCCTTAAAATACCGATCTGAATTCATTTGATTAATTTATCTGGTAGGAACAAAAGGGAAGGGTGAATTCAAGCAACGGCCTGTTTAACCAGCTTATTACAACAAAATACACAAAACAATCACAGATAACTATTTAAAATATAGTAGAATTTATTAACTTCAAAATCATCAATGGCTGATCAATAATTCTTCGATCAATTAAAACCAATATACCCTTTTTAAACTACAACAAAAACAAAGCCAAAACAAACCAGCATGTGATGTGATCTGTGTGTGTGTGTGTTTGTGTGTGTGAGAGAAAGAGAGAGTGCGAGTAGGAGGGGGAGGTGACGCAACCTGGGGGTTGCTCGGTCACGCCCAGATTAGCCGTTAGCTCATTGAAGCTAGGCTATGTGTTAGCTGCACAAAAGCTATTTAGCCTCAAGAAGGCGGTAGTGAGCTGCATTGCACGCCATGTGACTAAGCTAGTCACTTAGCTCTCAAACTAACGTGTTGCTGACAAAGAGGGACACACTAGCTACTTTATACTTCGCTATGTGCTAGCTGTGTAGCTATTCGACGTACATAACTCGCGGTTGGCCAGCTGTTCACTTGGGCATGTGTATGTCTGTGTGTGTGTGTGTGTGTGTGTGTGTTAGTGAAAGAGGAAAGAAATCCACTTAGAGAAAGAAAGACAATTTGAAAAACCTGATTATCTCACTCAGTACAATAACTAAAACTCAGTGAAAGAGGAATTAGCAGGTAGCAATTACAGTCTAACAAGCTAGCTGCAATATTCAACACAACATATCAACACTGCACCGTGAAGAAATGTGGCATTTACAGTTTTAAACCAGGCTACATTAGTCAATTCAACACAACATCATCAACCGTGCACCTTCATCAGTGGTGCTTTCACAGAAAATAATGGGACATGGTGGTCCCGATCAGATTAATACTGAAACGTGCACCAGTAGCACTAAGATTAATCACGCATTAATGGCAAAACAATGGCAGCATCAGCCTTTACACATTAATAAAACACACTATTCCTTTGCCCAGAAACTTTAAGCCTCCTTACTGTGTGCAGTCCATTAAGTTTGTCCAGTGGATTTTCCACGTAGAACAGAGACGGGTTAACCACTTGGCCAGGGGTTAATGAAAAAACTCCACCCTGGCAGGGTTTGTGGAGCAGTTCAGAGTCGACTCGGGAGGGAAAAGCAGTCTGTGTTGTCCGATTTCCTTCTAGAGAAAAGCGTGGTTCTCCCTTCTGCAGATTTGAAACACTGATCGCGTGTTTCCATAGGGTCCAAGATGCTCGTCAGAATCACCTAAATAAATCCACTTTTCTTGGGAAATAGAGCTATTTCAAAGCAAACGTTTGCTTGTGTAGTGTCCGAAGTCACAGGGCAAAGACAAGAAGTGGGGGTGACGTGAAGTTTTATAGCTCAGGCCACCAGATATGGCTCCATGCTGTGTTTAGGGTACCTCTAAACAAATGGGAAGGCTCCGAATTCTTGAAGGTGTGAACACCTTCCTGTAGCCCCTCCTTCTGGCCATTTTGTGACTCTTCTCCTCCTCGTAGTTTGGTGATAAGGGCTGTGTGTTTTCCACCTAGGCCCAGACCTCTTTGTCTCTGAGCACATGATGGCCGAAAACCCGTTGCTTGAAAAAGATGTTTAACCTACTACTGGATGGTTCCAATACGGTTTAATTCATTTTGGTTATACTAAGAAATTGTGTAGTGATGATGTTAATATCAGAGGGCAGAAGGTGTCTTTTGCAAGACCCGAAACACCCGGTGAAGCCAGGATACAACACTGATGATGTGTCCAAGTTCATGCATCAGAAGATATATGCTGAACAAAAATGAGAAACGCTCATCTTAAAGAATAAATATTTTAAATCAATACAGAATGCCTGAGAGCCTTACTGCATTCAATTTTGTTTTAATTTCCACCAAATTGATGCAGAAAAAAACAGAAATTGGTACATTCACTCAATGCAGGAAATGAAATGATCAATGCTGAAAATGTTCTGTCTTCCCTCACTTAATGTGTCCCCACCAATGTTGAAACAAAACCGACAACCCTTATTGAATTGCACACCTGCCCAACCCAAATCTCAAAAACAGGCACAGGTAATGTCATAGATGCTACAATATATCTAAAGATGCATTAAGTAATATGTGAATTGGCCTTATTTACAGGCCTCCACAACCTCAGTGACTGTTGGCATTCGAATAATTAGAGGCTTTTTTGTTTAGAGCACACCTTCAATGCAAGTACTGAAAACCAGAAATCTCTAACATACATAAAGTAATAATGAAGTCAGTGATATTGAAAAAATACACCAAAACTGAGCAGATATTAATATTACCATTTTGAGCCACAGGTTAGTGAACATCACAGCGATTAGCCCATTAACCTCAATTAGAAGTTTATATGTGGATGCTGCTATCTGAGAAGCGTTTAAGAACAGAGCTACTAGTGTAAAGGCTGAACAGACGCCCTCTGTTCCTCTGAGGCAGCTGGGCTGGCTCCGAGCCTGACTGAATCCTCCCAAATAATACTTGACTGACTCAAACTCACCCACATCCAAAAGGCATACAGACACACCTCAGGATGACACACAGATATACCAATATGCCCATGTGCTCACTTAAATGCACAGTCACACACATTTGGAAATGAACAAATAAACATGCACATGTACAAAGATTCAAACAAACTTAAGACACTCACAAAACTGCTGAACAGAACATGGTTTTATACCAACAGCCCTGCATCATCATGCACAGCACCTGCTTTCTGGTGATGCACTGATATTTTAGACCTGCTGATTACTAAAGCTGAAAGGATTACATCATATGGCTCATAAGCCGATAACATCTTGAGAGATCATTTGATTGGAAGAACAGTTTTATTGCACATTATGCCTGGCCCAATCCCAATAGCAGTGTCAGTATGTGTGTGTATGCATGCTTCATGCTGAGGTATTTAGTATTAAAAACAACTCACCATGACCCCCTATTTTTTTGCAAAGAAATCTAAGGTTGAGTGGTATCATATGGGAGCAGTTCACAAAATCAGCTGCACTCTTATTGCCCTTTTAAATATGTCAATTGATCTTTGAAAATAAAGCATTGTCTTTGAAACAGTGAAAAAATGAAATAATTTGGTTTAATCACCAAGTCCTTCTCAGTTGAGCTTCATTCAAGGCAAGGCAATTTTATTTGTATAGCACAGTTCAGCAGCATGTATGTAAACATAAGACATGTATGTAAACATAAGACATTAAAACAGTCAAAAATGAATACAACTTTATAACAAATAGAAAGAATCCTGTTGGCACATAAGTCCTTTTACCCTTGCTATATTTTTGAGGTGATAATAGGCAGATTTTGTTACTGACTTAAGGTGGCTGTTAAAATTCAGGTCAGAGTCCATAATTATGCCAAGATTTCTGGTTTTGTTTGTTGATTGTTCATTGTTAATTGAAGATGAGCGTTGACTTTTAATCGTTCATTTTTTGGTCCAAAAATGATCACCTCTGTTTTATCTTCGTTTAATTTTAGGAAATTCTGGCACATCCAATCGTTGATTTGTTCAATGCACCTGGCCAGGTGTTGTATTGGACTGTAGTCCCCGGGTGACAAGGTTATATAAATCTGTGTGTCGTCTGCATAACAGTGATACCTTATGTTGTTGTTTTCCATGATTTTAGCAAGGGGCAGCATGTAGATATTAAACAGTAAAGGCCCCAGGATGGAGCCTTGGGGAACTCCACATGTCAAACTTGTACGCTCAGATGCATAGTTACCTATTGACACAGAGTAATTTCTATTCTTTAGATATGATTCAAACCACTTTAGTACTGTTCCAGAAAGGCCTACCCAGTTTTCCAGTCTGTTTAATAATATGTCGTGGTCAACCGTGTCAAATGCAGCACTGAGATCTAGTACTAAGACTGTAGTTCTTCCACTATCTGTGTTTAAGTGGATGTCATTAAAAATTTTCAGAAGAGCTGTCTCAGTGCTGTGATGTGGTCAGAAACCTGACTGTAAGGTATCAAAAATATTGTTTGGGACAATAAAAGGTTTATTTGTTGAAAAAACGCTTTTTCAATAATTTTACTTAAAAATGGGGGGTTTGATATAGGTCTGTAGTTGTCCATTAGTGACGTATGTAGGTTGTTCTTTTTTTAAGAGTGGCTTGATTACTGCAGTTTTTAACGCCTGTGGGAAGATACCTGCTTGAAGAGACATGTTTACAATCTGTAAAAGATCTGAGGCCAAACAATTCGAAACATTTTTGAAAAAGCCAGTTGGTAAAATATCAAGGCAACAGGAAGAGGTTTTCAGATTTTGTATGATATCCGCCAGGTTACCTTGGTGAATCGTTTGGAATTGTGTCATATGGGAACTTGTTTTGCTTGAACACTGAGATAACACATATCCTCTATCTGATATGGATGCACTGACTGTTAGTCTAATTTTTTGAATTTTTTCACTAAAGAAGATGGCGAAGTTACTGCAGCCTTTGGTGGGCAAAAGTTCAGATGCTACTGGTACTGGAGGGTTTGATAACCTATCGACAGTAGCAAATAGAGCACGTGAATTATTAGAGTTTTTAGCAATAATTTCAGAGAAGAACGACCGCCTTGCATTCCTCAGTTCAACATTAAATATTATTAATATGATATGATAAATATTAAATACGAAGTCTCTCTTTATAGATTTCATAATGGACCTGGAGATTAGATTTTCGCCACCTGCGTTCAGCTTTTCGACACTCTTTTTTCGGATCTTACAGGTGCGACATTTCTCCATGGAGATTTTTTCTTGCTAGAGATAGTTTTGACCTTAACGGGAGCAATGGTGTCAATAATAGTTGATATTCAACAATTGAAATGATCTACAAGCTCAGTTACTGAGGCTCCAGAGGGGGCGGGTGTGGAGGAGAAAAGCTGAATGAATTTTTCACTGGTGCTTTCAGTGATGTATCGTTTTCTAATTACCTCTGTATGAACAATTTTTTTCACAGATATAGAGCTGTTAAAAAACACACAGGAATGATCAGAGACAGCAACATCATTCACCACAACTTTGGGAATGTCCAGACCTTTAGAGATAATTAAGTCCAAGATGTGACCCTTGTGTGTGGCCGTAGTCACATGTTGAGTCAGCCCATAATTATCAAAGACACAATACAGTTCCTTTGTACCTCTATCCTCAGGGTTGTCGACATGAATGTTGAAATCACCAGCAACAATTACACAGTCAAAGTCATAGATACAGATCATAGACAGTAGTTCAGCAAAATCATCAAAAAAGGCTGCACAGTACTTAGGTGGTCTGTAGATATTTAGAAATATAGCTCTAGTAGTGCACCTTAGCTGAAGAGCCACATACTCAAACGAAGCAAAATTTCTAACGGAATGAGTTTTTAAACAAAATAGCGAACCCACCTCCTCTCTTATTAACTCTATTCTCATTCATAAAACTGAAGCCGGGGGGCTGACTCAATAAGGACAGCAGCGCTGTTATTCTGATCCGACCAGGTTTCAGTTAAAAACATAAAATCAAGATTGTGTTAAATAATAAAATCATTGATTAAAAATGATTTTCCTGCTAAGGATCTGACGTTTAATAAAGCTATTGTTAGTGTGTTAAGAAAAGTATCTGCCTTGTTTTTTGTGGCAGGCTGTAGCTGACGGGGAATGAGCGCTAAATTGACTATGTTAGCAGTTGAATGTGTCTTATTGTATTGCTGCTTCACCACTTTGTGTGGTCTGATTCTAGTAATAACTGGAATGATATAGCTGTTTTGTGGACTAGTAGAGTTAGTTGTAGAGGAGGAGGTTATGGAAGAGTTTATCTGGGAATTGTGTTTGAGCGTGTTTTTTCAGGATGTGAACCATCAGTCATTCTACTGCGTTTACAGGGCATGCTGCATATTTCCACATAGCATCTGGCTGCCCCGTGCATTAGGATGAATTCCATCCCTGCTGAACAGAGAGCCACGTTCCCAAAACAGATCAAAATTGTCAATGAACCCTCTGTTGTGAAGATTGCAGGCAGTCTGAAGCCAGGTGTTGAGGCCAAGGAGTCTGCTAAAAAGGTCTTTTCTGCGACCTAGAGAGGGAAGTGGGCCTGAAATAAAAACCGATTTCCCAGTGCTCTTTAAAATGTCAATAAGGATGTTAAAATCTTTCTTTGTGTGTTCACTTTCACGGTAGGACATGTCATTGTGTCCACAGTGGACCACGATGCGCTTGATTGATGTTGGAAATGAGGGTATCAGGTCCACAACTTTAGCATGGATGTCTGCAACCTTAGCTCCTGGAAGGCAGTG
Organism: Sander lucioperca; assembly: GCF_008315115.2. Taxonomy (NCBI): domain Eukaryota; kingdom Metazoa; phylum Chordata; class Actinopteri; order Perciformes; family Percidae; genus Sander; species Sander lucioperca. The sequence goes on along the minus strand of NC_050179.1, from coordinate 30,867,521 downwards.
TGTGATCCCATTAAAGAATCGCATGCGTCGGGAGAATGAATCACATGACAGACCGCAACAGCCACTCCACCAGCCGCAAACCGAGCGGAAGCTCCAGCAACCCTAGTCCTCGGGCACGATCCAGGACTGCCAGCCGCCAGCTCCAACAAGGCGTCGAAGCGATTCGAAAGGCTGATGGTGGGAGGCAATGCAGAAGGCGATGGAGCCCTATCTGAGGCCCTCTTACGGCCACAAACCACCTCAGTCCAGGACGCCTTGATGTTCAGCATAGAACAGGATGATGGGCGCTGGTGGTAGGCAGATGGATCCCAGTGTTCCGTGTCCTGGAGGGCCGCCGCGAGAGACGAAATCCTGAGCAACTGGTCGTGAGCCACGTCCAAGCAGGTGGTTAGTAAAGCATCCTTCTTTTTTTGGTCCTCTGAAAGCCAATGAATCTCTTCTTTGAGATCTGCAATTTCTTTGTTTGTGTTTTTGAATAAAGATGAAATCCTGTGAGGAAGTGGAGACTCGCTGAGTGTGGGAGTAGCCATGGAGCTGGCGAGTTAGCGCTAGCTTTGCAGCGTAGCTTAGCTCCTGAACCGACGCTGAGGGTTGAAACAGTGTCCAGTATTTCCCGTTTTCACTCGTTACCAATTTACTCTGCGAAGCTCCAGACTGCTCAGGAATTTGTGTAACAGTTCCTTCAGCTGCACACTGTTTGTTAAATGAGCTGACCTATACTTGAGCTGACCTATACTTGACAGCAGCTAACGATAGCCCACTGCCAGCTAGGTAGCTGGACCAAACATGGCCAAAACACAGACAGCTAATGCTAGACAGTTTAAAGTTTAACTGTACTTCACTGTAGAGGACTCCAACACTGGTAACTTGCGTCTAAACACAGAAATAACACTCAAACTTAAAAGGTGAAACTAATATATAGACTCATTACATGCAGATATTTCAAGCCTTTATTTGTTATAAGTTTGAAGATTATGGCTTACAGCTTATTAAAACCCCAAATTCTAAATCTCAGAAAATTAGAATATTATGAAAAGGTTCAATATTGTAGGCTCAAAGTGTCACTCTCTAATCAGCTAATTAATCCAAAACACCTGCAAAGGATTCCTGAGCCTTTAAATGGTCTCAGTCTTGTTCAGTAGAATTCACAACCATGGGGAAGACTGCTCACCTGACAGTTATGCTGAAAACCATCATTGACACCCTCCACAAGGAGGGAAAGCCTCAAAAGGCAATTGCAAAAGAAGTTGGATGTTCTCAAAGTGCTGTAGCAAAGCACATTAATAGAAAGTTAAGTGGAAGTGTGAAAGAAAAAGGTGCACAAGCAGCAGGGACAAGCAGCCTGGAGAGAATTGTCAGGAAAAGGCCATTCAAAAGTGTGAGGGAGCTTCACAAGGAGTGGACTGACCCAGATAGCAATTTATCTTTGGCCCAAATGTGGCCCATATGCAGTTCTCTTATGGCCCACATTTGGCCTTGAATGATGGCGCTGACCTCAGGTGAGTGTGGCTCCCGAAACTCAGCCACAGGTCCCCCTAATGTGGCCCACATATGCAGTTCTCTTATGGCCCACATTTGGCCTTGAATGACGGCACTGACCTCAGGTGAGTGTGGCTCCTGAAACTCAGCCACAGGTCCCCCTAATGTGGCCCACATATGCAGTTCTCTTATGGCCCACATTTGGCCTTGAATGACGGCGCTGACCTCAGGTGAGTGTGGCTCCCGAAACTCAGCCACAGGCCCCCCTAATGTGGCCCAAATATGCAGTTCTCTTATGGCCCACGTTTGGTTTAGTTTGAAATGTAAACAGACTACAGATAACTAGTTACCCAGTTTAAAAAGTAACCATTTTAATTACTTTATCAAAGTAGTGAAATTTATTACATCTGATTACTTTTTGATTAGTATTCTTAACATGTTTATAACTGGGCTATACAGCTGAATAACAGTGAATTTAAACCAGGCAGTTTAAACCTCACAGTAGTACCAACATAGTCAGACTTATAAAATGCAATATCTACATAAAGCTACATATAAGCTTTTTAATTGAAAAGAATTTTTCAGATGTAACCCCATTGTAAATCACCAATATTTGATAAGTAACTCTAAATTAATTACATTTTTCCTCAGTGACTAGTTACATGCAGTTTCTTGCTCCCAAACCTATAGAGACAGTGAACCAGCAGCTATCAGGTGCGGCAGCTGACTGATGTGCATTCGCAGACTCAAACAGTTTAGAATTACAAATTTACAAATGTTCCCTAAATACCTCAATTGCCTCAAAAATGCCATGGTAGATGCTTGCTAGCCCTAACCCTGCACCCAGAGAACCTCTAGTGCACACTCAGTTACTGCAGTAAGGAAAGTCAGACAGGTGTATGGTAAAAGTTAGCTTGAAAATAAAGTTTTTAGGCAGCTTGGACTGAATTTTGTAATGCTTTTTTTTTGCACATGTGCTCCTCATACATTTAACAGTCAAGACTGGTCCTGGCTGGTTTCTGTCTCAAGTTCTCTGGCTGTTTCTGTCTTTTTAACTCTGGAACTTGGAGATTGTTTCAAGCTACAAATTGCCTTGAACCTTTTCAAACTCAAAAGTGGGCCTATGTTGACAATACCTGACCAATTTGGTGTTCCTAGCTTCATGTTTAGGTTAAGTGTGTTCAGTATTATAGTTTTGTCATTTTAAGAAAAAAGGAACACATACCAACATTTGAAAACACACTAAAAGAAAATTAATCTTAACATTTACTAAAATAGAACATGTTAATAGTATAAAATGAATCTTAACCAATCTATAAAACACAATAAAACAACTATTTGCGCGTGTGTGTATGTGTGTCAGGGTACCCCCAGGATCCTCCAACTTAAATTCAAGGCTTTTTAAGACCTTTTTAATAACATTTCAAATTAAATTCAATGCCAACTTCGTACCCATTCCGACAGAAGTATGAGGGGAAAATGTAAAATCTGTATACATTTTTCAACCCTAGAAAATAATGATGTACAAGTAGGCTACTTGAATTAAATAAAACATTTTATTTAAATTATCAGTCATATTTAATACAATTTACTGGATAATAATATAATCGAATTAAATAAGATATATTACACTGCATAATTTTACTTTTACTTTTGGTACTTAAAGTATATTTTGATAATATTTTTGTACTTTAACTTAAGGGAGGTGTTGAATGCAGGACTTGTAACTGACAAGTAACTTGTAACTCTACAACACAGTTTTTTCTACTTTTACTGCAATACATGATCTGAGTAAGTCTTCCACCTCTGTAAATCACCAATAACAGTCATGCATGAAAACCTGCAGCAATGGTAAACACTGAAAACACAGCTCAGTTCAGCGTTTACTTGCAGCTCTGCTACAGTAGCAGATAGCCGTTAACATTACCTGCTGGTCACATTGTCTCTAAATAGTCCGCTCACACTGAAGTCCTGCACAGATCAAGAGATGTTAGAGTCCGATGACTGCTCGATACGCTGCCCTTCTCGCCCTCTCCGAAATCTTTTTAGACAGGTTGAGTTGAGCCTCGAGCGCAGTCAGCGCCACCAGCCTGCCGTACTGGCTCGTCCTGAGGGCCTTCTCTGGTGTCTGTTGAGGAAAACAAACACAAAACACAGAGTGAGGTCTGATGTAACAGACATAAAATGGACTGAGTCTTTAAAGTACATATCTTAGAGTTTTACTTACATTTTGTAGCCTCGCTATAAACTCCCTCTCCTCCTCCAGTCCCGAGGTCCCTGACTCCTGGTAGGGGACAGGGGTTTCGTCCTCGGAACTGGAGGAGGAATCAGGATTGCGGGACCTCTTCCTGGTGGTGGAGGCTTCTGGTGACTCTGGTGATGGTACAGTGGGGGTGAGGGCCTGGCGGAAATCCCTCATCCTCTTTGACTGGGCCACGTTCAGGCTGAGGGCGTAGAAGCAGTCAGCTGTGGCCGTGTTGTGGCACAAAGGTGGCCACCATCTTCTGCTGCTCGTCAGACAGGTTGTTCTTTGCCTTAAAACAGTAGAAGAGAAAAGATTGCTACAGCCAGCAGAGTTTTAATGAAATCCAGCATTAACAGATGAGTGACTGAGGAGAACTCACATGAGCAGACACAGCGGTCCTTAGGTCGGTGAAATTGGGGGACCCTTTAAGGCCCATCTCCGCCCACGCGTCCTGCAGGTGGTGCAAGAAGTTTTAGCATGGGCCCTTCTTAGCCGCGAAAAAAACCAGCTGGTTCAGTGGCTTGCTGGCCGTCCACAGCTGCAGCCACCTCTCCAGCCAGCGAAACTCAGTATCCAAGAACATTTGGGCCGCCCCAAATGACTTGTCTTGTGTTCCCTGACACAGAAAACAGACACTCTTTCAGAGGAAACAATAACAAAAACAGACTCACAAGCAGTGATGACAACAGTACACAAGTCGAGATTTTAATACTTACAGAGATCACAAAGAGAGGGAGAGAAGACAAAAAGTATTTCAGTACACGGAGGGGAAGATAAACACACACAAAGACATCACTTTGCATGGCAGGCTTCCGTTGGAGATGGACTATTTTGGCTATTTTCGAAAAAGGGATGCACACTTACCAAGCAGCTTTGGGACCCCCAGTTTGGCCCCCTCCTGGCACTACTTCAGGTCCTCGCAGGATATTATCCTGGCCATCTTACGGCTTTTCACTGCCAGCTGGTGCAGGACAACGTTCCTGGTTATGTCTGTGAGGCACTTTATGACAGTGCGCAGCACGCTCACCACATCGTTCACAGTGAGGCGAAACTGGGCAGTGAAAATAAAGTTTGGTTATTTGGTGGCAACTTTGGTTTGAGTAAAGCTGCAAACTTTTTGAAGTCAATCGACTCACACAGTTGTGTAGACATCCCAGTATCAATCCACATATTAACCCACGCTTCCTCCTGCTTTTTGTGTTTCTGTCCATAACTAGCAAAGAAAGATTGTTCTTGCTTGGGCTTTAACTTCTGGATATTCGGCAGCGTTGCCGCAACGGACCAAATGGCTTCACTCGCATCTTTCTCCGCCGCCATTACGGAACTACAACTCTAGCGCACGACCTCAACGTCATCGTTCTCAACCACTCCCTCTGTTTGCTGAATGGACCGGTAAAGATTTGGCTGGAGAAAACCCGAGACTATACCACAAACCCAGACGTAGTACTGAAGGGAAATGAAAATTGAGCGTGTAGTGAGTGTGTATGTAATTTTTTTTATTTTTAAACATTTCAAAAAAAATGTTTAAACAAACACTTCTTTTGAACAAACGTGTATGACTTTTTGTATGTATGAACAACAGGGAGGCCCTGGAGGTAACCAGTCTCCCCTAGCTTTCTGATCACGGTCGGAAACTAAGCAATCAGGAAAAGTTAACACATTGAACATTTAAAATTAAACAGCTGATTAACGTGAGCTTGTTGCCCTGTGTGAGCTGATGACCTCATCTGTTGACATTTCTGAATGCCTTCCTACAGCTGCTTCATAAAAGCTTTCCACACAAACTGACGTACATGTGTCATTAGTATAGAAAAAAAAATTTGATTTTAACTGTGTCGGGCTCAGACACAAACTTCTTAATGCCTGTCGGACGCGGGCCGGGCTCGCACAGAAATATTCGGCCCGATCCAGACTCTAGTGTGTGTGCATAACGTTATGAGCAGTTTGCAGTTCACTGTGCCGCAAACTGCTCACATCATCTGTACCGATGATCTAACATGTCCAGGGATACCATATATCGTCTGCAAAAACTACCACAGTTCTGCACAAGGTCTAGGATACTGTACATCAAAAACATAAAAAGCCTTAAAGCAGGCATCTACTGCCCCAAGAAGAGATGGGTGCTCCAGGGCATGTCCATGCACTATAACAAAGGCTTGCGATAACAGATGCCTGTCCCCAAGAAGAAGCACACGTGGGACCTCTGTGCTTGTCCTTTTCATAAGGTATTCAGCGATGTTTGTTCCAACCTGTAGAGAGAAAAAAAACTTTATAAGACACCTTTACTTCAGATATTAAACCTCAGGCATAAGCTTGAGTGATAAAATGAAGGCCAAAATTATATATAATCTATGTGGATTTAAATTATGTATTAAGTAATGGGTTAACAACTGGAAAACTATGTCTTTCTGTGTTTGCTCTAACAACATTTCGTTTTAATAATGATAACAATAAACTGAAACAGATCATTGTTGTGCAGTGGTTTGGTCTGACGCATTTGTGTGACAGGTCTGAGAGAGGGAGGTAGTAGAGGATGGATACCCCAACTGAGCCCGACTGGACCCAATGGGCCAGGCCGGGTTTGGGCAGATATTTAGAAATGATGTTCGGGTTCAGTCACATCACAACCAATTTTAAGCGGGAAATAAAAGGAAAATGTATCGAGGTCTGCAAATCTTGAGACAATCTGTTAAAATACTTGCTGACGCTTGTTTTATTTGTTACATTTGTATTAACTCACAGGCTGCTCACCTATGAAAGCTTTTGTAGATTCGGCGTAGCTGGGGCGGACCGTCTTTCTCCGGATTTTGTAGGTGCCGGGGGCACCACAGGTAGCAGAAGCAAAGCCACGTGTCCTCGCCTGTCTGCAATATTGCAAGCATAAAAGTCAAATGTAAAATTCTACAACTCTGTATCACATTCTGGCGACTACATTTCAAAATGCAAAAAAGATTCCCTGACCTTGCTCTGACTTTACTACAAAATGCTCAAATTCCTTGATTTTCCGTGCCTGGTATAGACCCTCTTAAATGTCACGGCATTCCAGAAATGTAGTATAGTGCATGCAGAGCAATGCATTATATTGTTCTTTTCTTGTTCCTTCTTTTTATCATTATTCTTCTTCCAGGCCCTAATTTGACTAGAACCGCTTGCTGTAGAAATTCCATTCAAAATATTGATGAGTTGGTCCTTGTGCAAATTTTGGGTCTATGTCTTGTCATGTGATTTATACTTTGAGTTACTGAATAAGAACTAATAAGCTCTTTGTGACATCAGTGAAACTTCATTGAACTCAATCTAACTTTTTTTTCTTACATTTGCAGCACCTGATCATTGATTAAAATGTGTGAAGTCCAGAGAAAATTTAACTCAGGTTCTTTTTTTCTGCGTGGAAACTGGTCAAATACTAAGCCGTCCAGAGACATGTTTCGTTGATCGGACCAGTATTATACTAAAATATCAGTGATCATAAAGACATTTATTTGTAACAGCAGGCCTAGGCTATTTTCAGACTATTTGTTGATTTACAGCAGGATTGTTAAGTGCTGCATCAAAACCAAACCTACAGGATATATTGTTGCATTTCGGGGCAGTGGTATCAGAAAATATTACCGGCAGATACCCACATTTACAATATCAGTATTGGACATGAAAAAGTTGTATTTTGCCATTCTTATTCATAGTACATATATGTCTTTTACTAAAAACTTAAGCTTTTATAAAATGTGCCTACCTTCAAATGTAGAGAGTAAATCACCCAGGTCCCATTCTACCAGTTTATTTTGAACATGATCATCCATCTACAGGAAAACAATAATAATAAAAAACATTACAAAGCTGCCATATATCACTTTCAATAAGCATTCAGAAATGTCATTTGACAGCTAATAACATAATGAATAATCAAGAATAGTTATTTTGGCAGGCAACACACACACACACACACACACACACACACACACACACAATTCACTGCCAGCACAGGTTAGAATCAGCTAATTTCTATATTGCATTAGTGGAATTCAGCTGCATGGAGGTAAAGTACTCCGTGACAATAGCTCATGCAGGTCAAATTTAACACGTTGGTCCCAATTGATTAGACTGACTCAAGACTTCTTTGCCAGGTTGTTCACTAACTAAAATGAACCTATTGGCGGGAACCGGCGATGTGTTCGCCTGTCTTTGTCAGCATTACAATTTGTATTTTGTATTTAAAGGAACTACATAAAGTACTTAATACATAACATTTAGTAACGTTACACAAACAGCTAAAACACATGCAAGCCTGAGCATTCAAAGTAGGCTACATAATCACTGAATACAAATTTCGCTCTTTTTTCTGCATGTTCACAATTCAGCAAGCAAGATGGCGGCGTTCGTCTTTTAACACAGTCACGGTCATTCGTAACGTTAACGTAACGTAGGCTGAGGACGGTTACCGGTGAAAAAAAATTTGCCGCGCATTTTAACACTTCTAAATTAAAATATCCAAAACTAATTTACCGTTGGCAATGTCCGTACGTTACTAACGGTCGGTGGATTAGCTAACGTTAGTAACGTTTTATTCATAAACCGCTCCTTAAACCGAGCTAGCTACCAAGCCAATGTAGCATACAATGACTCAGATATATCTTAATAAAAAAGAAAACCGATAGACAACGTAACTTTGAATGTGCAAACAGACATAGAAGATAACAACGATACAGCTTTGAAATGTCTCCATTAACGACTCCTTTGAAATAACGTTAATTAAGTTAAATGTCACACTTCATAAGCTAGCTAGCTAGCAGCTGGCTAGCTTATGTGAGTCATTGTATGCTACATTGGCTTGCTAGCTAGCTAGCTAGGTTAGTGCCATGACAAATGTTAGCACGCTAAAACGTAGCTAACGTTGATTTAGCTCGGTTTAAGGAGCGGTTTATGAATAAAACGTTACTAACGATAGGTAATCCACCGACCGTTGGTAACATTCGGACATTGCCAATGGTAAATTAGTTAAAGTATTTTAATTTAGAAGTCTAAAAATGGGCGGCAAATTTTTTTACAGCTAGCAGCTAGCTAGCTAAGTTACGTTAGCTAATGTAACATTAGAGTTTATTCTAGAAGCACTGTTTAACAAAACACATTTTCAGCAACAAACTACCGGGAAAATGAGAATGCTTACCTCGCCTCCCTGCCCCAGGAACCAGATGTGGTTTTTAAGAAAACCTGCTGCTGTTCCGAGTCATCGAGAGCGAGAGACGACGATGTGGGGTGACTGGGGGTTACGTCAGTTGAAGAGGTGCGCTTGTTTTTCCCTGTGTGAAGATCCAGCGGGCGGGGTGTCAGATAGAGCGATCTCTTCAATGTGTTTCTGTCTTCGCCCGCCGTAGTTCTTTGCTGGTATTTATTTGTAACGCAAATCGTGATGGGATTTATATTTAATAACGTTACTTGAATAAAACGAAGCTAAAACAACAAGTTATTATTGTAATATCGTTAGACTGTTTTTAAACTAAGCTAAACCATCTGATCTAATCTACGAAACAAACGTTTTTATACGTCTTTTATGTCACGTTTTTTATTCTTCCCATACCATGTCATGACTCATGAGTGTGTGTGTGTGTGTGTGCGTGTGTGTGTGTGTGTGTGTGTGTATATATGCGTGTGTGTGTGTGTGTGTGTGTGTGTGTGTGTGTGTGTGTGTGTGTGTGTGCTTGCGTGCGTGCGTGTTAAAACAATGTCATCCAAAATAAGGCGGATCAGCAGTGTTGAAAAACTGAAGCCTGGATTTCGTTCAACGTCATCAACCCAATGCAATGGGTTATAATATGTTTAACCATTTTGTAACCCAATTATGGGTAAATTTATACATTTCAGGCTTAACCCAGCATATGAGTAACCAAATTAACCCAGCATTTTTAAGTGTGTAGGGTTTTCCCTCAATGTCCTATATATGCCTTCCTGCTTCATTTCTTCTTGTATTGAGGAACAATGTGGGTTGATTACTGTCATTTTTATTTTGCTTGACCAACAGGTTGCTGGTTTGATCCCTGGAGTGACAGGATAAATGTGGGCAGTCAAGTGAAAGAGCAGCACGCCCTTCTTTTTCATTACCACTGCTGAAGTGCCCTTGAGAAAGGCACTTAGCCCACACATGCCTTAGTGGAGATGTTCAATAGCCAACAGATATGACTGTGTGATTGTGGTGGGCAGCTTTTAGAATAATAATAAATGAAATCAGTTTACACAATTTTGTTTTTGTTTTTTACATTTCCCTTCTTGTAAAATAAGTCATACCAGTTTTATCCACTTCAGAAATGCTAGCTAATAGCCTTGCATGAAATTATGAGATAAATGAGAAATTTTCCAACATTTTAAAGGGACAGCATATTTACCAAGTGTATGTGTATGTACAGTTGTGCAGTTAAATGTACAGTACAGGAAGTGATGTCAGAACTCTTCAGATTTATTCAGAATAAGGATTATTGTTGAGTCACAACAGTGCCATTACAGGGAGAGAGACATTTTCATAATATTATTTATAATATTTAGTTGGTATTTTATTTTGTTATGTTATCCAAGTCATGAATGTGATATTGGTGTAAACATCATTGCATTTAAAATGGGAGCGGAATATATTTTTTAAACTCAAAATGCTGAGAAAAAAAAAAATGTATTACAGTAAAAGTCAATAATTTAAAAATGTGTCTATCCAGTGGCATACGAATATTCTGCTGTTGTAGTCAATCTTCAGCATTTTATGCATTTTGTGGTCTGAGATACTTTTGCGCACACCACTGTAATTGAGTTGTCACCAAATATTGCTGAGACATGACCTATCAGGGATAACATAATGCAATGCAGTGCGGTGTCATGGGGGAGTGACATTCAAAATAATCAAATATCAAATAAATAGTCTAGATTTATTTGTCTCATAACATCACTATATACTTCCACATAACTCTTATTAAGGCTATCTGCTCTACAAGACAGGCCAGCATACTTCATCCATAAAATGTGGTCTGGCTCACACAGCCCTTGTTGTAACCCTGGCTCTTTACATTGGGAGCACATGTGCCCAAACTACATTTGCCACTCACGTCCGGCCCACCTGACAGTCGGCGCAACCTAGGTTGGGCCCGGCTTCTTACATTTGGGCCACATCTGGCCCACATGACACTCACTGTAACCCAGGTTGGGCCCGGCTCCTTACATTTGGGCCACATCTGGCCCACATGACAGTTGCCCTAACCCAGGTCGGGCTTGGGTCATTACATTTGGACCAGGTCTGGCCCACACGACACTCACCGTAACTCATATAGGGCCTGGCTCCTTACATTTGGGCCAGGTCTGGCCCACGACACTCACTGTAACCCAGGTCGGGGCCGGCTCCTTACATTTGGGCCAGGTCTGGCCCACACAACAGTACTGCCACCATGAAGCAGCAGCTGGACAGGAAGCCGACCGGCCTCTCGGGGTATCTGAAGCGCCGCGGCTCCAACAGGAAGCTGAACACGGCGAAGAGCGAGCTGACGCAGCTCAGCGCCGAGCAGACGCCCACGCAGCGGCGCAGAAACTTTACCTCTGCAGCGCCGAAATCCATCAGACCGCCGTGGGCGGAGGCATCGCAGGGGGCGCCGCAGTCTGCTGCACCCAGGAAGTGGTGGCCGAGACACGGGGAATATCAGGAAAATATTACACAGAAATAAAGATGAAATATTTTAGATAAAAGTCAAAATAGTTCAGAAAAAGGTGGTTTTGGAGCGTTATTATCTCCATATCTGTGTCTGAAACGTTGGAAAAACCAGAGCAGATATCACTCAGAAAACTTGAAGACAAAACTTATGAAAGAAGTCCAACAGTAGGAGTTACTGACGGGGGGGGGGGGAGGTTACAACCCCCCAAAATACCTAGAATCTCCTTCACATAGAGACTTTTATATATATATTCTTTTATTTATTATTGTTTATATAACACACACACACACACGTCATTATCTTTTTATAAATTATTTTGTATTCATATGTGCTAATGTTTTTAACCAGAATCCTTGTTTATAGCATCATGTCAATAAAATATATTTACTTTATATATGTAGTATATAAATAATAAAAAAAAACTACACAAAAACATTCATAACTTTTTATTTTTATAATCCTAATTTGACATATTTAATATATAAGAATACGTATAATAATATAATAACTTTATTCGGGACACAAATAGAAGGTCCATAGTACATTGAAAATGACAATATTTACAAACATATAGCAATAAATAAACAGAGCAGATCATATGAATTAATAGGTCAACAACCTTCACCTGTAATTTACAAACTGGAGATAAAAACAGAGAAATGAAACTAATAAAATCTGTAATCATGTTTTAATGTGTGAATATGTTTGGTGGAGCTCTGCTTGTAGTTCCTGCTGATGTCACCAGAGGGCGCCATGACGTCATCACCAGCTCAGAGAAGCTGTTTCTGAATGTAGTTCAGTGACGTCATGGCGCCCTCTGGTGACATCAGCAGGAACTACAAGCAGAGCGCCACCAAACATTTTAAATGACATTTAATGTTTGGTCTTTGTAATACTATATTCCTTTATTCTAATCATTTACATTTCATGCAAACATTTTATTTTAATGAATTATTTTAAAATACGTAATGAATGAATGTTTCAGAAACATTTATTTAGTTATTTATATATTATAAACAATCAATATTTAGAGAAAATAGGCAAATATTTAGAGAATGAAAAGTTGGAACAGTTTAGAACAAAGAACACACACACACACACAGACACACACACACACACACACACACAGACACACACACACACACACACACACACACACACACACACACACACACACACACACACACACACACACACAGACACACACACACACACAC